>NC_141535.1:219852500-219940000 GCF_021556685.1 Rattus norvegicus | reverse complement strand
AGATAGTGTGGCATTGGTTCACCTTGCCACACTTTGATGGTCTTCGTCGGGCTTTGCTGACACTGGTCTTCTCACTGATGACACTGTAGCATTGGTTTGCTATGCCACTCCTGACAGATCATCATTTGTCGTGACTGTCATAGGCAGAAATATGCCAAAGAACTTTTGATATTTCTTGCCTCACTTCCGCAAACTGAGGCTGATTATTGGCAGAAGATTGCAGTTGATTCTGACTTGAACTGCAGTTTCTGACTTGGCAATGGTGTTCATGAGTGGATCGAGCGACTGCTGCTGATTCATGTGAACCGAGCTGCTGATATCCTGAAAACAAAGATTGAAATCACCTCAAAGAACTATATATAAACAGGTCCACATCCCCCCTTGCCCTGCTAACCTTTCCTTTCCACTACCTCTGGTGGATGGAGGGCTAGATGAGAGGTTAAAGTGTTTATGAACCTCATTAAAGTAGGTTTTGAAAAATCTAAGCCCAGAGCTGAGTGTAATTGAGCATGCCTTAATTCACTGGGTCCTGCTCTTGACTGTGGTTGGAATATTCGTGCAATTCTCTCAAAGCCCCACCACTATGACTTCTCTATTATGAAGGTCTGATACCTAGAAAACTGTATGCTCAATAAGTCCATTCTCCTCTAACTTGCTTTTGTCAGTGTATTTCATCATACCAACAAGACGTGGAACCATGAAAGCACAAAGGAGAGGTGGTCTGGCCCAACTTACTGACAGAGTTTTAGGGAGGCTTTTCCTGAAGTAGGAATATGCAAGCTAAGTAAGATCTTTGCATAGCCTTAAGTAGGGACAGTGCAGATGGGGAGGAGGAGCAAGAGAGCAGGGCAGGCATAATATACAAAATGAAAGCAAAGAATAACCTGAATTGTGTGTGTGTGTAGATAATTACATGTGTGCATAGATAAATGATAGATCGATAGGTAGATAGATAGATAAGTAGATAGATAAGTAGGTAGATGATAGATAGATAGATAGATAGATAGATAGATAGATAGATAGATATAGATAGATCATTTGTAGTGATGTCTGGGGGAGTATACTGATTTCCCCATTATATCTAAAACATCACATGTTAAAATGTCTTAAGAGGGAGCTGGAGAAATGGCTCACCAGTTAAGAGTACTGACTGCTCTTCCAGAGGTCCTGAGTTCAGTTCCCAGCAATCACGTAATGGGCATCTGATGCCCTCTTTTGGTGAGTCTGAAGACAGCTACAGTGTACTCACATACATAAAATAAACACACCTTTTTAAAAAATGTCTTAAGAATCTGTGTATAGTGCTTTATCTTAAGAAATGTGTGTTGAAATACACAAGAAAGTAAAACTTGATCTCCAACTCAGTAAGTGTAATTATCTTGTTTTTCCAGCACTATTCATCCTAGAAGACAGTGGGTGCTGTTATTTTTCACATCACTTTTGACATCATTTTTTGTTTTCCAATCATGCCATCAAAAGTAATACAGAAGAACAGTAACAACTTCAGGTTGTTGAGATTGTTTAGTGCCCAATTTTTGTTGAGTGCTGGGCTCTTCCTCACTGTGACAAATGCTTAGAGAGAGTTTAAAGAGGAAATAGGAGGGTTAGCACATGGTTTTGGAGGTTAGCTGTTTGTACTGCTAGGCCACAGTGAGGCAGAGAGGGAGCATGCGGCATAGGCTGCTTAACTCATGGCAACCAAGGAGCAGAGAAACTGAGACAGACAGACAGGCAGATAGAGCCAGAGAGAGAGAGAGAGAGAGAGAGAGAGAGAGAGAGAGAGAGAGAGAGAGAGAGAGAGTCCCGATTAGTTTGCTGCTTTTTTTTCTATCTTTTTTATTTCATCTAGGTCTTCGCTATATTGAACAAGGCCATCTACAAACAGGATAGGTCTTTCTCTTTAATTACTCTTATCTGAAAACACCCTCTTAGAGGTGCACTTTGTTCATGCACTGGGAATCTCTTGGTTCAGTCATGTTGACAATCAACAGTTCTATTCTAGGTGTGAATATACTGTGGATCAACCAAGCAATCTGGGGCAAATTCCTCCTCAACATCAATTCCTCAAACAAGAAGGTAATAGTTCACAATTTAAAAAATTATAGGATTTTTTAATGACTTTCCTTTTGGGTTTTGACCCACCAACCACTGATTCCTCTCTGAGATGTGTAAGACAGTTCATGACCAAGATAGTCATTATTAGACATGAGGCATGTCACTGTAATTCTTTGTACCTCTGGACCCCATCATTTACTTGTTTGCTTGTATGTATATTTTTGTTTATTTATTTAGTGAAAACCAAGAGTTGTCAAAGCTTCATGAACATTTCATCCAAGTTCCCACTGTGCCTGGCAAGGTGAGTCATTTACTGTTCATGTTAACTTCTGGAAAGTGAAATGCATATGACACTTGGTCAAAGCAGTATCTTGCCACCAATAAGAGAATCAAAAATACATGAGGTGGCAGGCATGGGGATGTACTCGCTTCCTCTCATTCAGGAGTCAGAGGCAGGCTGGACTTTGGAATTCAAGGTTAGCTGTTCTATACAGCAAGTTCCAGAACAGCCAATACCAGAGAGGTGGGAGGAGAGAGGGAGAGGGCCATGGGGAGGGGGAGGAGGAGGAAGAGAGGGAAGGAGAGACAGACAGAATATAGCAAAGAACAACAGCCTACAATCTTACTATACATAATATATATTTATATTACCAAAAATTAAAATACAATTTGTTTAGTCTTCAACTTTAATCAAACTTTGATTGAGTGAAATATCTTTGTTGCTTTTTCCTCCAGACTTTCTTGTCTCTAATCATAAAAATGAAAAGTCAAAGTCTGGGAAGACAGCTCAATGGAAGACAAGAAACATAAAAGGAAATAAAGCTTGGAGACTGACAAGACCTCTCAGCAGTTAAGAGCACTGACCGCTCTTCCAGAGGTCCTGAGTTCAATTCCCAGCAACCACATGATAGCTCACAATCATCTGTAATGGGATTTGATCCCCTATTCTGGTGTACATGAAGACTGGGCACTCACATACATAAGGTAAATAAATACTTTTTTTTAAGAGGAGGAAGGGCTGGGGAGATGGCTCAGTGGTTAAGAGCACTGACTGTTCTTCCAGAGGTCCTGAGTTCAAATCCCAGCAACCACATGGTGGCTCACAACCATCTGTAGTGGGATCTGATGCCCTCCTCTGGTGTGTCTGAAGACAGCTATTGTGTACTCATAATAAGCAAGCAAGCAAACAAACAAACAAACAAATAAATACATATTTTAAAAGAAAAAGGGGAAGAAACCCAGGCTCATTCAGAGCACTAAAGACAAAAAGAATTGATGGAAAGATAGTATTATCTTTATACTCTTGATAATCACCATATGCACTGATACTATTGTAAACAGTGAAAGCAGTAAAAGAGTAAAATAATTTCAAAGATTGACTATTCTAGCTCCTTAGCTAGACAAACTATCCCAGACAAGCTGGAATGTTTGTATCGCCTGTTCCTCGTGTTATATACATATAGTCTTGGTACCTCTGTCTCCGTTTCCCCCACCCCAATACCTCTCATCCCTCTCATCTCAAGGCATGGTCTCGTTTTTATAGCCAAATCTAGATTTGAATTTGTAGCAACACTCAAGCCTCATCCTCCTAAGGATTACCAACATGAGACCCCCATCCAACCAGCCGTAACTCCTTTTCCCACCTACTTAGCAAGCCTATTTCCCTAGTTAACTTTTCTAGAAACATCTTTATTGATAAAGTCAATGTGCTAGTGTGTGTCTGGCATCTTACGAACCCAGACCATGACTCATCATCATAATACACTCTGACGTCATGAGGGTGATGGAGAGATTAATGTGAAACTCCCAGAGAACGCCTTTACATGTCTGATTTGTTGAGAAAAAAGCTTAAAATTAATTAGAATTAATCTTGAGATTTAATTCATGCCAACCAAATAGATTTTAATGTCTTTGATGTTTTATTTCTGTACACGAAGGTTTTAATTATACCATTTGATCAATAGGCATTTATTGAACATCTACTACTTATCAAGTATTGTGCCGAGTTCCAACAAAAAGCTAAAAAAAGATGACCTCCAAAATAGCTCACGATAAAATGCCCTATTTAGAAATCACCAAAGGAGTTATTATGGCCAAAGGTAGTTTTGAGTATGAGAGCAGTAACTGTCTAGAGACTAGGTTTAACAAAAAGATGGTCAGACTGATTTAAAACGACATCTGTTGAGACTTTGGGGGAG
Source organism: Rattus norvegicus (assembly GCF_021556685.1). Classification (NCBI taxonomy): domain Eukaryota; kingdom Metazoa; phylum Chordata; class Mammalia; order Rodentia; family Muridae; genus Rattus; species Rattus norvegicus. Next base: position 219,935,747 of record NC_141535.1, on the reverse strand, counting down.
ATTAGAAAAGCAGAAAAGAGATCAAGCAGAGGGGGAGAGAATGGGGCAGCTTGCGTGTGGAGGAAGGGTCCCTGCCCACTCAGGTCTAGTCTAAAGAGTTACAGCATGGACACAAAAGGATGTGTCAACCACAGAAGAGAGAAGACTCACCACAAGCTGCTGGTTATCCAATAGCCATCCGCTCCTACAAAACAAGACCTTTGGATGGGAAGATGGCCAGAGGAGCTGACTGTCACATCAGTCCAAGAAGGGTCTGCCATATGCTTTCCTGAAAGACACTTAGGTATTCCGAGTCAGGTGGTAGCTCCAGGAAGGACACTTCCAAGGTAGGACAGAAAATGGGGGATGGCTCAGTCAGCCAAGTTCTCACCTTGCCAACAGGAAAGCCTGGGTTGCACACCCAGAACCTGGTGAAATGTAGGTGTAGGGGTGCAGCTGAGGTTGATTTCTGGAACCCACCACAAGATAGAGAGAGAAAAGGAGAGAACCGATTCTAAAACGTTGTCCTCCTTCGCCACATATATGAGGTGACGCGATGTGACAATGCAGACATGTTAACGGTATTTTTTTTTTTAAATTAATTTGGGTCGAGTTCCTAAATGGTAGATCTTAAGTTGTCCTCTGGCTTCCACACACATGAGACACACATGTGTACACATGTATACTGACACACACAAACTCATATTGTTTTTTTTTTTTTTGTTACTGTATTAAGTGAAGAAGGTAAAATGAAGGCCAAAGGTATAAATGATTTTGACGGCCATTCCAAGGGTCTGGCTGTCCTCTGAAAGGACTGTACTCATGACTGCCCAGGATATTCAGCGTGCAAGTGAGCTTCGCTAAAGAACAGGTGTGGTCCCTCTGAAAAGACAAAGGTAGAGTGTGTAGTGCCTGCTCACCTGGAAACCTCTGTGGCTCGCACAAACACTTCATGTTCTTGACTACAAAGGGTTTACAAGTAGACTCTTAGTTGCACGAAACAGCTTTTTATACAGGAAAAAAAAAAAGAACTGAAAGTAATCCAATGCTTGATTTAAAAGAGAAGACAAGCCGAGGATAAACCAGGAGTGCCCAAAGACTGGGGACATTGTGCTGAGGTTGAACAGGATAGAAGGGAATGGGAAACAAAGAGACGGGAAAGGCAAAGACAGAAGTTGAAATTTCCCTCCTCCCTGACACTGTACTGCTAGCTATTCTTTGAGGAAGAGTTTTGTGTAAATCAGGATTCAGCAGAGCCTGGGGCTGCCAAACTGCTCCTGGAACTGTAGCCCCATCCTCTCTCCACCTCTATGGTGGCACCCCACCCAGATTCCTTTCTTGTCAAACTTGTTTTCAGTCACCCAAGCCCTCCAGTCTGTGACCTGTCAGTCAAACCCACTGTTACCAGGGACACAAATAGATCCAGAGTGTCAGATAGCATGGTAGTTTGGTGAGGAAGAAGATAGTTTGAGGCTATTAGACTCTTCATAATTCCCCTTCCCCAGGCACTGGGTACCTTGAAGAGTAAATACCCTTCCCGGTCTGTTTCTGAGTCTCACATTCACACTGAGAAGGGCATCGGAGAGCACGACCCAAACCTCTTTTTATTTACTTGCTTTGCTGTGTTCATTGTCTCCTGGAGCAAAGCAGTGGAACATTTGAGTCGATTCTGTTTTTCTTGGAGAAGTGGTGTGGCACAGAATTGGACGATGACAAAGTTGGGCTGTCACCGCTGTGCTGGAACGACACGGGACACTGTGTGCAATGAAGTATGAGCAGTGACAAGCCAGGAGAGGACGAGATTAAGTGCGTAACCACATCTTAAACTCAAGCCTTGTTCCCTAAGAACTAAGTGAATGGTGACATCCAATTAGTACTTGTACCCGGGACTCAGAACACACCTGCTGAGCGTCCCAAAAGTCCTATTCTCCTGTTCTCCTGCCTCTGCTGCCAGACTCCAAACCTTTCCTGAAATACTTAGGGTCCCTAAGTCTCCAGGCTGGGAGCACCGGGAAGAAGTAGCTGCCTTTGAAGGAGTTTAAGAGGGGACCCGAGGCTATTCAGTGGTTCAGGGTTCTAACTAGACAGGCAAACCACCAAAACCACTTTTTTGGGGACCCCCCCTCTCAGTAGAAAACTTTCACTGAGAGTAGTAAGCACTGTCAGTGAAAATAAGGCTGTGTCAGGGAACCAATCAGAAGCAGGGTCCAAGTTAAGGAAAATGGTGGTTGTCAAAGGGGCTGAATAATTACTACAAGCCGGGCACCTCATTTTAAATCAGAGAAGTATGTTGCCGGAGAAATGATTCCATTTTGTTAGGAGGCAGGGGCATTCCCTTCAGCTTGTGGGCAATGTGTGGGAGCTTCATGTTGCATTACATCTTTCTCTAATGAGCAACCACCTTATCATTTTTTTCCCCAGTGGGGGAAGGGAAGAGAGGATCAGAGAAAGAAACCACATCACTGTCTTGGGAACAGTGAGTGACTGTCACTAGTGTTTCCCAGGTAAGGTCACCGAAGTGAGAAGGTACATGATCCCTCATTCCTCTTTCAATCCCTGTTATCTTTTGGTGAATTCTGAGTGACTGGACACTTGGGCCTACCTGCTAACTCTGAGTAGAACATTGTTACAGTTTTTGTTAATAGCTACAAATAGGTCTGAGGAAAAAGAGGTGAAGTAGGAGGCAGAGGGATGAGAAGTGGGGACCAGTAGGAATAGTTTCCTGAGGTCCTCAGGCCAGGGTACTCAGCCCAGGACAGCCCCATTAGCTTGTAGCCACCCATGACTGGCCTCTCTCCAGGCTCAGGCTCCTGACTCTGTCTGCCACCAGCTACCCACTCAGCCTAGCCTCTCAGCAATGCCAGAGGAGACAGTGCAGGGGGGTGGGGGTGTTTCCTCCTTCACCCTGAGGCCAGAAGGCTCTCTTAGATTAAAGGCTGTCTCCACCAGTTCTTATAAGAGATGAAATGCTGTCCCCGACCTTTCTCTAAAGGACTTTAGCTTGTGTTTGAAACCATCAATTAACCACAGGCTCCGCGAGGGGAATGATTGGGTATCCAGGATCTGCTCCTGGCCACCTGAGGCAGAATGGTCCGTGGGTAGAAGCAGTCAGTGGAGTAGGGACACGGGACGGACGTGCCAGATCTTTTCTAGATTCAAGGCTAGCTATAGGTCTTCTCTTCTGGGATCGGATAGATGATTCATTTTTATATGTAATGTTTTACCTCACTCTATAGCTCTGGCCGGTTAATATTCAACCCCCGGGCTTGAGGCATCTTGAAGGAAGCAAGCAGGGGTGACCCACTCAAGGTATATGGCCGCTCGGAGCGAAGAAGCAGAGGCCAGGAGAGGGTGAGAAGGGATGCGAAGGGGAGGAGGGCCCCTACTGCCTAGGGACTGCAGTCTCTGGGATAGCTGCTGCAAGGTCGCGCCCTGACTGGCTGTCCCGGTCCCTATCAGCGCTTGTAGGGCCACCCAGGGGCTCAAGCTCTAGGGTCCACACAACTCCACTGCTGGACCCTGCGTCCATCTGAACTGTCCCAGATAAGGGTGTTGGATTCCGCATTCGGGAATACTGGCTGCGGTCGTGGGGGAGGAATCAAGAGAGTTTGTCCAGCTGCTGATTAGGTCAGATGTTATGAGACAGACACGGAAATCACGCTGAGTCCCAATAGAGAGGACCTGGACTTGTATAAGTGGCCCGCGGGGTTTCATATTCTCCTACTGTATCAGAAAAGCATGGGTAGATTAAAGGGAGGTCCGACCTATTACCACCGCCCCTTGCGCCTAACCTCCAGCCCAAAACAAAAACAAATAAAACAATAAAACAAAAAAGCCAGAACATTAAGATAAAGAGGCTTCGGGGATCGGTGGACAGTCACAGAGCTGGGCTGTACCGAGCCACCGGATCTAGCGGCCCTAGGAGGAGCTGCTGCTTTTGAGGACACGCTCAGGTGGAACCGCGGCATCTGGACGACCCGAGAAGCCAAGCTCGGTGGGCCAGGCGCAAAGGAACTCCAAGGTCCAAAAGGTCCTGCCCAGCTGCCCCAAGGGCCTTTGATAATTGGCAACCAGTTCAGCTATGCTGGAGAAGGTGATCGAAGCCTGGGAACCTCCGCACTGGGAAGCCGGAGCCTGGAAGGGCGGCCCAGCAGTCTCAGACGGGATCCACCCTTTTGTCTTAGAAACGCTAAGACACTACTCCGTCAGACGAGGTCAACTGACTCCATTTCTGGATTTCAGTAGGGACCTGAGGGCCTGCGGCTGGTGAAGCCCTGGGAATGAAGATTCACCTGGGGCCCAGAGCCCGCAGAAAGCTTTTACATCGCTTGATTTTGTTTGATATTACTTTCTTTTCAAAGAGCCCTGGGCTCTGGCAGGCAAAGAAAATGTGTCCCGAGGACGGCCTGCAGAATCCCCACCTCTGTCCGGAGACCTCCCCTCCCCATCCCCGGTGCCCGCACACAGCGAGGTGAAGCTAGCTGTCTGGGAGACAGGCGGTCCAGCACACGCAGGCATCAGCGTGAAGTGACGGCCGCCGAGAAAAGACAGCTTCTCCATCCGGAAGAACAGGGAAGGATCTCTCTCTCTCTCTCTCTCTCTCTCTCTCTCTCTCTCTCTCTCCTCCCACTTCGTGCAGACAGAGCAGGAGACCACTTGGTTGAGTTATCAATCACGATCTAAATTCTGCCCTAGTGTTCTGTCCCGGACATTTAAAAGGGTTCTAGGTGTTACCATCTCAAACGGACCTCGGGCGCTGCAGCTAGCTGCTGGCCGGAGGAAGCAAAGGGGCTTTTCTAGTTCTTGAACGAGGAAGTTGTGGCCAAGTCTCTAAGAAAAACAACCCCAAGACTTAATCTTCGTGCCTCAGCATCCAGCACTACGGGCCATTTTCTAAATTGCTAGGATCGGGAATAGGAGGGGGAAAAAAACAGCAAAAGAAAACAAAGTCAAACCTTGGCTGGGTGCAAAGAAGACAGTAGGGCGGAAAAGAGGAGAGTGGAAAACTGAAGGAGACCTCTAACATTTTAACCAGAAGATTAGGCGAGCTGGATGGGAAGGGATCCATCAAAATCACAGGGCGCCTCCCCCTCCCACACGTACACACACTGGTTGGGGAGCAACTAATTAGTCTCGACTTCATTTAGTCTCCTTTTAAAAAGAAAGCGGAGGAAGAAAAGCAACCCTGCAACACTATCACCTCAAAGTAAATACTTCTCCATACAGTCATTGAATGTTTTTAAAGCGTGTTTTAAATTAAAAGGAAGCTAGATGGTTCTATTAGGCGTTCTTCAGCTAAGTAGCTTAGACTTCAAGTATCTCCCCCTTTCTACAACTGCTACAGTACATCACCACAAAAGGAGTAACTGTGATTTTTTTTTGGAGCAATTAAGTAGAATTAACTACTTTAATGGGGGTACTTTATCTCTTGCAGGACTTCCTTAGTCCCCAAACAAAATCTAAAAGCAACATTTACATAAAACGAAAAGAATCCAATACAAAAATGAAGTTACGCATCCTAAACACAGTAAATTCTACTTCTAATCTTTTCAGGAAAAAGAAAAAAAGAAAAAGAAAAACCAGCAATGAAAAGGTCTCCCTTTGTGGGAAGGCAGGAGAAAGCAAGAGGGGACAACTTTGAAGGTTAACATAAAACCTCCCGGGTTTCATCTGCCAATGTCTGCCTAGGTAAATCACTCATGTGTTCACAGTGACTTTAAAAACATCCCCTCTAGAATTATTGTTTTTTTTTTTCAGATTGAATCAAACACAATGGCTTGGGAGGATGGGCAGGGAAAGACGTTTTCTTTCTAATTTCTCCTGGAAAAAAAAAATCTGCTGCCAGAGATCTCATTTTTTTTCAGACCTGTTTCACCAGCGCAGTCCACCAGTGTCTCCTGCACGTCAGGGTGCTTGCTTACGTTAACTGCCGTTCGCTGGGGGTTTATAAATCAATCAGTGGGAAGTCTATATTCATAAAGACTCTGATCTGGTTACATTCCTCCCTTTCTTCTCAGTTCTAAAAAAAGTTAAACCTCCCAGCCGGGACTGCTCAGCTAGTTCAGATCTCTGGTGGGCCGACAGGGCTGGGGAGACGGGTGTCAGAGACTCGTGGATTGGGATGTGGATTGCAGAGCCGACCTTTGTTTTGGTCACCGCCGTGACAGGGGGTGGGGAGACTGTCCTCTTTCCAGAACGTGCAGGAGTTTTATAGATGCTCCTTAAAAGGGTTCGCTGCTCTCCACGGGTTAATTTATAGGGCTTTGAGGAATATTGGGACTTTAAAGATGGTATTTTTTTTCTCCCATTAATCTGTTGGTGGTGTTGTTACACTCTAAAAAGGACTCCTGGTTTCAGTACCCAGGGAGATCTGGGGCAGGGAAAACTAGGTCAGGGAGAAGCTGATTCCTCCTCTAATGAGGTTGCTTATGGGGCTGGGGCTTGCCACCATCTTCCCTTTTCAATTGCGTTTGTAAGCAAGTTGAGGGCATCAAATCTGAGAGTTAGGAACAGGGAGGGGATAAGGATGTATGTGGGCTTTATACACCACTCTCCAGCCTCCACCTAACCTGAATCCCGTATTAGAAGAATGCCGAGTTGGGGCCCTAAGAAGAAGTTTAACTTTAAAAAGAGAAAATAAAATAAAAACACAGTTATATTGCAGCCATCAAGGTGGGTGAAAGTTCAAATGTGTAGCAAGTGGACGAGCAGGACCCTCAGAGCCTATACCACTGTAGGGCTAAGCAAGGCCCCCTTCGCTGTAAGCCCGGTTTGCTCTGGCCCTCCCTGAGGTGCTTCCCTGAGTGTCTAGGCCACGGAAGCCTGTCTCCCTCACTAAGCTCTCGCCATGTTTGAACCCACGCGGAGTGGGGGGGGGTATCTACATGCTATAGATTATCTTAAAGTTTCCTTTAAGCACTTTAATACACAACTAGCTCAGAAATCATTAAGAGACCTAGAGAAGGAGAAAAAAAAATACCCTCACACTCACCGGTAATAAGTGTTGACATGCAGCAAAAATCGATTGAGTGGAACCGAGGTGGTGGAGGTGGCGATGGCTGGAGGGGGGGACCGGGTTAGGAGCGGGAGGGGCAAGGGGGCGGGCACCACCGGCTCGGGAACTAGGTTTCTCCCGCTCCAGGGGAAAGAGAGGTGCTGCCGGGAGAGTGAGTTGGCTGTGAATCCTGGACGAGGCCGAGGCCGGAATGGAAGTCCAGAGAACGTAGCTGTGGTAGTAGAGTTGAGGCAAGGCCTATCTTTTGTCCCAAGTCCCCGCCCCTCAATTGAACATCTAAAGTCGGGGAAGTGATAACTCTTCCATTTGTTGTTTTACATTGTTTTTGCAGATTGGTTTTTCTCTAACAGAATTCTACTTGAGCCAACAAACTAGGCCTAAGATTCACCCCTTAAACATGCGCTCCCAGCTCACCCTGGATCAGTCTGGCAGGAAAAGCAAAATAGGCCAGCTGCCCTCCTTTTGCGCTTCTAGGCAAGATCCCCAAAATCTTCCACGCAGTTTGCTCCCCCTCTCAGCTCTCCCCAACCGCTCAGAGAGACACTGGCTGGCTCCCTCCCGCCCGCCTCCCGGGTTCCAGAAGTCAAAGTCCACCTTTAGTGACCGCTTTCCTCTCCACTGCTCTCAAGTGAACAAGGGCGGGAGGTGACCCTCGTCCAAAGGCCTCCTATCTACCCCACACCCACCGCGTGAGCCCGCAACAGGACTGGGCGCGAAGCTTTCAAAAGAAAGAAAAAGAAAGTTAATGTGCGCCCCGAGCAGTTGATCTTAAATCGGGGATATTATCTGCGATCTGTTTAAGCCGCAGCAGCAGGTCCTCACAGAACAAAGACTCTGAAAGCTCCTAAGTGAAGTTTCGGTGAGATAAAAAGCAACTTAAGCGTAAAAACACCGGTTTTCTCGGCTTCAGAAAACCGGAGGATACTTTTCTCTCCCAGTTCCTTGGCTGGTGTTTGTCCTAGCATATATGTGGGGGGTGGGGAGGGAGAGTGTGTGGGGGGCAGGAATAACAAAAGACCTCAGAACATCCTCTGGTGACCTTCCCAGCGCCAAGGCGATGAAGTTTTAAAGAAGTAAGCCTTATTTGCTACTATTGGTTACGAAATCAAATTTCACATTTAACAAAAAGGAGCTAAAAGGCTGGGCTGGAAGGAGGAGCTAGGGCTTAGAGTTCTTTCAAACACTCACGTGGACCTCATTCCCTGTTTAGATGTCAGAGGATAGAAGGGAGGGCCCAGGCTGTAATTCATCTTGATTTGCCTCATTGTCCGGCAGTTTGCAAACTATAATCCTGTATAATTTCAGGAACAAGCAGGTTTAGAATTAATGGGTCAATATTATTTAAAACAAAACACAGGGGGCATGACCTTTGCCTCAGCTACATATTGCTCTACAAGACTCAGGAAACCCCACTCTAACCCCTCAACCTCTGGGCTCTTTGACACAGGGAACCAACGGGCTGTAGTTATTAGAAATGGTCTTTGTTTCTTTTAATGTCTCCCAAGGACTTGAAAATAGTAATACAATATGAATGAAGGATCTCTCTACTTAAGCCTCAAAGATAAACGTGGAGGCCTAAATATTTTGAACTGAAGGTGTTTCCTTGTAAATTTATTATAGATGTGTTCCTTCTAAGAAGTTTATGTATACAAACTGTACATGTGCACGCCTTCTCATCTTGTCTCCAGAACAGTTTACTGGGGGAGGGGGAGTGGTTTCCTTCCGACCCAGCAAGCTTCAGCATCATTCCAAGCTGGTTGGCATACTTCAAAACTTCTCTCACCTTTCTTCTTTCTCTGGTGTTATTTGCTAACAACAATGACATCTGATGGATTTCAGCCAAAGACGAATCTGGGGCATATATACCAACTTGCAGCTTCCCTGCCTCCTCCCCCTCCCCCTTTCTTTTCTTTTTTAGTTTCTGATGAATGGCTAGGATATATTTCTACTGAATTTAAATAGTGCCTTGTGCGTTGGACTCAGCAGGCAGAGGAAACTGGTTTGTTTTGGAGTCAGTGGCTTCGACACCCTGGCCAGTTAACAGAGAAAGGGAGAGAGAATCCAGACCAATTTGTATGCGGTATATTTTACTCCCAAGAAATAAAACACATTTTTTTCATATTTGCTGAAAAGTAAAACAATATCGTACGAAATGTTATACACAGGATAGGTTGTACGTAGCAGTTTCAGAAACAAGGCATCCACCAGAGAAACTACTCTAAAACTTATATTCACACATTTTTTATAATAATAATATGTTAGAAACATACAGTGTGGCATTTAGTATATACATTCCTTTGCTCGCAAGCGAAAAATCCTAACTGATTCTGGATAACATGCTTTATTTTAAAGCCTAGCCTTTAAAAACACTGTCGTGAGAGTACTAACAACTGCTTTTATAAAATTAATTTGACATTTCGATATATATACATCCTTTCAGTCATTTTAATGTTAACAATGCTAAACTTAAAAAATAACAAGCTTATAGTAATGTTAAAATGTCATATCCAGTCAAACATTTGTTGGTGCACGCGTCCTCCAACTGTTGGGAATACTTTCAGCGGAAGATGGCAGACACTTGGGGGCATTCCTTTGAAATCAAAGGCGCTCTCTCTCTTTGAATTCAGTGGTTTCTTTTCCTCTGATCTCTTTTGTCCCCCCCTCTTTCTCCCCGTAGTGCGCACGACCTTCTAGCACAATTCTCAGTCTTTCTCGGGCAGAGTTGCCCACTCCGACAGTCCTCGGAATCCCGCGCCCTGGGCGCGGTTCACACCGGCCGGTCGACCGCATACTGGCAAGCGCTCAGGTTGGAGGCCGGGTTCTGCACGCTGGCGTAGCCGAAGCTGGAGTGTTGCTTTGCTTTTAGTCTCAGACTGGCCAGGCTCGAGTTACATGTGTCCCTATAAACGTACGGAGGAGTCGGCGGCGCGTAAGGACAGGCGGGCGTGGGCACCGCGGAATTCAGCGACGGGCTGCTCAGGTTGTTCAAGTTATTCAGGCTATTGAGGCTGGAGCCCGGGACGCCGGTCACCGCGGACGGCACCATGCTGGACGACATACTCATGGATGAGATGGAGTTGGGCGGGGAAAACATGCTCTGGGAGGATAGGGGATTGACGTTCATAGAGTTGAAGAAGGGGAAGCTCTTGGTGGACAGAGACGCTGACGTGAGGCCCTTGGCAGCCCAATTGTTGTACGAGTAGCCGGGGTACATGTCATCGTACGGCTGCATGAGCCCATTGAACTGCGGCCCGAAGCCATTCTTACACAGCTCGGCCTGCTGGTTGCGCTCCCGCTTTCTCCATTTGGCCCGGCGATTCTTGAACCAAACCTGGGGTGGTGCGGATAAGGAATGAGACAGAGGACACAGAGACAATTAGGCTCAAACTCGTAAAACTCATTTAAAAATAAAGTACCAGAAGCCAACCTGGGTCACACTGGACCTTGTAAGCACGCACACGCTCTTGCTGCCCCGGTTCCAGTCAGTCTACACCATGCGCCGTGGAAGCCATTGAGAATAGCTAAACCGCAGTGGTGCTTGTCCCAGGCCTTAGTAAAGCTCTAGAGGCCTCAGCCGCTCCAACCCCGGAGTCTGGACTGTGAGCTGAGGCACAGAAGTCCAATCAATCGAATTCCTGGAGGCCTAAGGGCGGCTTGATCCTCTAGGACCTCTTTAGGGTCCCAAAACAGTGTAAAATACACGGGACCCTCTCAGAACCTTGCAAGCTTGCTTCCATTTCAAAACCACCGATCCAGTAATGAGGACCAGGGGCTGGGAGGGTACCCACCCGGACCCAGCCTCTTCCCACACAGCCCCTCCCTTCCCTCCAGTATCTCCAAGCTCGCCCCTCCAGCCCCCCCACGCCTCTCCGAATGCGTTAGGACCCGGATGCCCTAGAAAAACAACCAAATAAAAAGCTAAGGACCACCTCGTAGTCTGCTCGTTAAATTCCAGGAGCTAAGCACCTAAACTGGGATTTCTGAACCAGTCACTGTACGTAGCCCTTCACCTCCCTTAGTTTGATCTGTACCACCTTCCTCTTCCCCAAACCTAGCCAGCTTCTGGACACAGCTTAGTACGGGACTAGAGCTGTCTTGTGGATTTGCGGGAGGCTGGCCGGTCCCCCACCCGCGTCCGATGGCCCCGCCACAACCCCTCTTCCAATCCACAGTGGGCCCCGCCAGTCGCCCCAGAGAGCGGCTTTTGTGTATTGGAGAGAGGCCTGGCTCAACAGCCCAGAGCTGACAACGGTGATGTTTCACATTACATATCTCTGTCGCGCCCAGCCGTCTAATCCGCTTTTTTCCCCTTTTTCCTTTCATTCTTGATTTCCTTTTTTTCCCTCCCCCTTCCTCTTTACACCCGATTGCTATAAAAAGCAAGCCTCACGGACTTGGCTGAAAAAGTAAGCGCTTGGAAGCAGGCTGCTGGAGCGCGCACCCGCTGCAGAGGAGCGGGGCCTAGGAAAAGCCGGTGGGGGTGGGAGGGCTCTCCCCGGGGATTTCAGTGAAAGACAAATTGTGTCTTTATTTTAATTACTTGTCATTTCTACTCCAGGCCTTCTAAACTTTGCCCAGGCGAGAAGAGTACGTGCTGGTCCATCGTTCCCTGATGCTAAAGAAAGCTAAAGAAAGACTGACCTTGCTCAAAACCACGCGGCCCCTGCACGGGCGCTGGCTCCAGGCAGTTAAACTAAAACCACTCCCCGCGTCTTCCCGGCTTCTTTATCTGCCGGCATCGCATAAGCTGCCACAGAGCTACACTGACTGTGTCTTCCTTCTCTTTGCTTTGAGAATACGCCTTAGTTTTCATTTTTGTTGCTGTCTGATATTTTCTTTATTTTTCTTTTCGTCCTCCCTCCCCCACCTTTTTGCTTCCTTTCTACACAGAACGTGTTTTCTAAAACAGCAGGCTCTGGAGTCTGCTGACTTCCGTTTTCCTCTTTCAGAATCTTAACAATCTTGGACATTCCAACGGACCGGCGTTAAACCAGGATACTGCTACTGGGTAATTTATTTAAACTCTTTTCTTTTTTTTGCCAGTCCATAAAGAGCAGATTTGCTACAAAGTAAAGGTAAGCTCTCTTTATAAATCTATGACTATAATTAAGCAAGGGGTGTGAGTACAGCGTTCATTGAGCTGAACTTTCTCGAGAAGATAAATAAACCAAATTGAAACGTCTTTCTTCTCCTTTTTTCTAAAAGCGCTAGCAGAATAGTCGTTACTTCCAGGGATTACAAAACTAGGTGGTAGAGTGGGAGAGAAATCTGAATAGTGTGAAACCCGCCCCGGCGAAGACCTGCGAGCAACTCTTGCTAGTCAAGGGAGAAAAGGCTGGGCCCGGCTGGGCCGGGCTGGGCGCGAAGGTTCTCCAGTGAGGCCAACCCTTGCGTGTTTCTGGAGGGTTTTCTTGTTCTAGGCGCACAGGTTGGAGCCTGTTCACAGCTCCTGGCGGGGAGGGATTTTATCGGCGCTTGTCTGGCGACGGCAAGCCGGGAACACAATGCCCTTTGCTGAGGAATGCCCGCGCAGCTCAGCTTGGGAGGGCGCCGGATGGGCCGGCAGAGAGCGGGTGAGGCTGTTGGCGCCTGCGCCAGGGCAGTTCTGCCCGGGAACCAGGAGCAGTAACCTCGGGCACACTCGCCGCCTGGAGGCCTTCGGCCCTTTCTTCTTCTAAAGTGGCTTCCCACCCGCGTCCTTAAGGGGTGACACTGCCTTCCACTCACCACTCCTACTCCCACCCCTGATCTGCAGGCTCGGAAGCTTGGCAAGGCCTCGGCCCCCTAGTTTTCCCAGACTGGGTGCTGGCTCCTACCCGGACTCGGGCTTCCGTAAGGTTGGTCCACACGGCGATTTCTTCGCGAGTGGACATGTCTGGGTAGCGGTTTCTCTGGAAAGTGGCTTCCAGCTCCTGGAGCTGCTGACTAGTAAAGTGAGTCCTCTGCCGGCGTTGCCGCTTCTTCTTGGACGGGTCCTCTGCGCCCACATCCTCATTCTTTCCCTGCTGGCCCTTATCTTTCTCTGAAAGAGCAAAGCAGAAAGAAACACAGTTTCGGTCAGATTCCCGTCTGCAAAACGCGACCTCTCAACCAGAGAGGGTGGCAGAGGAGGCCAAGAGCCCCGTTGCTGGAGGGGACAGGGCTGTACGCGGCGCCTCCGTTCCGTAGGGAGCGCTGTGTCTGGGGGTGAGCGGTGAAAGTGTGGGTGTGTGCGCCCCATTTCCTCCCCTCCCCCAGAGCCGCACGTTTTATTTACACGTTTATCTCACTGAGGCGGTACATTCATTTTTTTATAGCCTTTGCTCAAAAGTATACACAGTTGAGAAGAAACACATCCTTTTAAGACACGAACACGCGCGTGTTTTACACACAACTTCCCAGACCCCAATCCCCAAACCTCAGATTTCCAGGAGGTTTTGGAAGGTTAGGAAAGTGGGTGTTAGGATACAGGTAGGAAGGAAAGTCCACCAGCTCCTCACGGCGTGGGGAGGTATGCTATCTAAATAATTTTAGACATACTTTTTAAAGGAGTGAGTCTCCCCGGGAGGTAAACGCTAACAGGAGAAGGGGGACAGAGTTGGGGCGGCCTCTGAACGCCCTTGAATAGAAATGCTGAGGCATCTGTGACCCAAGAAACTGAAGATAGATCAAGGTAGACTCAGCGGCGTGGGAGGGATTACTAGCGCCACAGGAACCAAGTCGGTGGGGGACTGAATGGAAGGGACGGGGTCACCAGAATCCAGGCTCCCGGAAGTTCTGCCTTGAGCTAACAGAAGGACCACTCCGACCACGCCTTCCCTAGGAGGGGGCGGCTTCCTCGGGGGTCCAGCCGGACGGGAGGCGCCAGGGGGCTGCGCTCATGTGTCCGTGGGGCAGCGCGGCGCCTTACCTGCGACTTCAGGGCTGGACGTATCGGAGATTGTATGCACCTCCAGTCTATGTTTGGAGGCGTCCAGGGAGCGGGGCTGACCAGGAGCTAGGACCGAAGCCATGGCTAACGCCTGGGTATGGTGACAGAAGGGTGAGGAAGCGGCCGACAGCTTAGTCCCGGCTGCTCGGTGCTCCAAGGGCAGCGGGCCTTTCATGCAGTTCATGGACGAGGGAGTGCGGTGCCCTACGAGTCCAGGGCTCCCGCCTGTCGAGCCCCGGTGGCCGCCGGTTCTGGGTAGCGCTCTAGGCGCCAAGTGTCCCTGTGTTAGCCGAGACTTGTAGAGCCAGGGGACGCAAACTGCAGGGTCCTCCAGCCAAACTGCCCCTGTCTCTTCTAACTGCAGACTCCAGCCAAACAGAGTTCGGCAGCCGAAAGTCAGGGGGCCAACGGAGACTTGGGGACGTGGGCAGAAGGGAACCGCTGCAAGCGTCTTTAGGGAGCCGACTTCCACGATCCAAAGCGAAACAAGAATGGGCAAAGACCCTTTTCTTGCCTCCCTCCCTCCCCTAGATACCCCTCCAATAAGGACAGCACGGAGAGCACTCTGCCCGCCCCCCGCGCTGCAGCCCTGACAGCGAAGTGTCAAGAGTGACAGGGACAGGTAGCTGATATTAGATCCCCCGCGGCGGCTGCAGCCGCCACGGCCTCTGCGCGGGCCTCAGAGCACACCCTCCGCGGCTCACACGCACACCCCCTCGGGCCGTCGAGCTGGAGCCAGGCCCCGCCGCAGCTCAGCTCCAGACACCCCAGCGAGAGACCGGCAAGATCTGCGGCTCCGCGTTTCCCTGTTGGCCTAACAGCTTAAAACCAGAGGCGGGCTTCCTGGTGGCAAGACGTCACTCTGCGGCGGCCCTCCCCAGCTCTCCCCGCCTCCGCCTCCTCCCAGACCCTTCTTCGGGTCGGAGTGACGTGGCTCCACACCAATCGCGAGGCCCCGAGCCGCGGCAGAGGGATGGTTCTGTCTGCACCTATCAGCAGTGCGAGGCCCCACTAATTCCTTGCGGTGCCCACCCGGTCTACACAGGCGCGCTCCTGGGAATTCTGCTCCTGCCCAGCCAAAGGCTATTCGGCTTTGGTTAGGACTGTAAGGTGGGGGAGAGAGACTTGGAGTCCGGTTAGGGTAAAGAAGAAGAAAAGTCGAGGACCGACATCAAGCACCCCCTCCCTTTTGTGTCTCACCACATCCATTTCTAGACCAGAGCGCCCCCCCCCGCCCCCCCAAAACCCCGGGTCAGGACAGAAAGGCGATGTGCTACCTAAAGCTAACGTTGAAAAACACCAGCAAATCACCTTTCTCCTTTTAATTCCGCACTACCCCCCCATTCGCCTGTCAGGTGAATGTCGCGCTAATCTGAGGAAGCTTTACTTTAATTGCAAAGAAGACAGAGTCTTGAAAAGGCAGGCTAATAAATTAGAAATCGAGAAGAAAATGGACCCGTCAAAAGAAAATTACCTTGACTTTAGTCGAACAACTGCTTGGTGGTTCACTCTGGATTTATACATGAATAAAAAAGTCGCCTCAAATCACGTCCCCTGTAATGCTTATTAGTCCCCAGACAGAAAACTCACAATAGAGTAGAAACCCTAACCCAGCGTTTTCGAAATGCTGAAAGCTTATCCATTCTACTTAACGTTGATTAAGACACATCCTAGGTCTTTCAAATTCCTTGTACACTGTATTGAGCTCGTCCCAGCCAGAGAGAGCTATGCTTTAAATTCGACTCCCTTGTTTACTTTATTATCAATCAGATTCAAATCCAGGCTTTAGCCCGTAGAATCAACAACCTTGAGCTAATTATATAGAAAATATGCCTTAATGAATTTTCATACAATTAAGAACGTTGCCAAATGACCAATTTCAAGGATGATTTTTTAACAGTCATTTTCTTTTCCTAGGGAGCTCAAGGCTGTCTTGAATCATTAAAGCACAATTACGCAGAAACAGTAGATTTGCACCAGGTTGGGGAGAGCCTAGAGGACTGCCCAAGTAGGAAAAGCAAAAATCTCTTTCATTTGTATCAAACAAAACAGAGCACCCATGGAGGCATCAGCCCGTGCAGCAAAGAAAATTTAAGTTCCAAAGGTATAAATTCAAATGCATTCAAAATAATTTTTCTAAGTCCTTTGTGGGACTGGGGGGTTGGGGGGATTCTGCTCAGTGTTGGAGCACCCAGGAGGTTCTGGGTTTGAGATCTGGCAACACACACACACACACACACACACACACACACACACACACACACACACACACACACTCCCCTTTTGTCCCTTAGCCTAGCTGAAGAACACATAGTAATCTACTCCCCTCCCGGGTCTCTGCATTTGCGATTGTTTCACAGTGGACTTAGTGTTATCTTCCCTGAATGTAATTTGTTTGACGTTATAGTCAATGATTTGCAGCGCCAGTATAAGGAATCTTCAGCAAACTCCCTCCTAGCTCTTACTCACAAGACTGGGGAACTTAGCCTGGCACTAAGCAAATGAAGGGGTGACTGCAGATATAGTTATAACATCTGTCTCTCTTTTACTCTTACCTCCCAACACTACGAACAATCCTTCTCACCTTAAATAGAACCAAGACCACCCAAAGGGCCAAATGAGAATTATTTCCAGTCTTTTCACACTATTGCCATCCCACTTCAAGAATTTAGATATTTAGGCATTTCTTTACAAGGTTTAGCTCAGCATTCCTGGTTTTAACCTTTATTCTGCCTCACTCTGTTCTACACACATAAACACGCATGCACCTGCTCAGCAGAACACACACCCTTGTGTCAGGCCTGAATTAGCTGAGGCTCACACATCCAGCTATATTAGGTCTCGAAACCTTATCACTAAATTATACACATTACACCAGCAGCCTGTTGGTAAAGAAGGTTAAATTAATTTACATTCTGCTCATTATCTGGTGCTTAGATGACGCGTTTTATCCCTGAGATTTGGCGGGCAGGAGAATTTCCTCCTCAGACCTCACAGCGTTTCACCGAAGACAATGTTCTTACATTTGTAGTGGTTTTTAATCTGATAAGACTCTAATTTGCTTAAGTCTTTTAAATAGGGGTTTTAAATGTTTCTAGCCATTTTCTTATTGAATTTCCTTTAATTCCCTCAAGTTCATAAAGTATATGCGTAAAGTAAACATTTTCTCCCATGCACTTGCCAGCCAATGACCTATAACTAGTCAAGACGAATCCAGATCGTTCTATCCAATGTGTTTACTAATCTTATCCTAGTTTCTTCTTTTAAACCTCAGTATAATTGTGGGCATCACCATACCATATCCCACAATGTTTCGTTTCATGGTAGACTCTATTGCACCAAAGAATAAAAGGTTCTCTAATTTTATAGGCATATTCTTCTTTGCCTCAAGATTTGAATTCTGGAGTGTGGCAAAACAGTAGTTGTTAATGACGTTTTTTCTGTTTTTGAGGCTGGGAGCTTTTTTTTTAAAAAAAGTATTTCTCCCCCTGAAAAACTGAGAAGTTGCAAAGAATCACACAGATTTTCAAGGTTATCTCCCATTCAACCCAGAGGTTTTCAGCGTAAGCTCTGGCAGTCCCACCCCTGCAGTAGAACAGTCATATGGGAAACTACACACAAGGAGGGGTTCAAGTAGTCCCCCAAATGGATGGAAAACCCAGGGTTAAGTGGTAGTTCTCCCTTAGTGCCAAAGTATGGGAGATTTTGGAAAGACACAGATGCACATAGCCAAGTCTAAATAGAAATTTAGATTGTGTGGAACAACTGAGGTTGAGAATAAAGACATCCATGCTGATTAAAGTAAAAACAGAATTGCACATCATTGATGTGTGTGTGTGTGTATGTGTGTATATTTGAGTACACACATGAACACACGTATGACACACAAGTGATTAAAAATAGTTTTTAAAAATATTTTTCACAGTCAACTGACCCTCTCCTAACTTGCTTTACACTTGCCAAGCAGTCATGATAGGATCTCCACCTTTCAAGGACCTAAAGGGTTCATGCCAGAGTAGGTGTGGAGGTGTGTGATGGAGACCAATAAATGCCCCACAGTGATGTCACAGGTGACATAGATAAAGAATGGGTTGTAAGTCAAATCACACTTGTAGGGAGTTCAGTAATCCTGTGAACACACATGAATTCTTGATTAGCTCTAGAAATGATGGTGACTTAAGCTGTCATCAGAGTTTTCTATTCAAGGTTAGGAAAATAAGGAATGGAGCAAGGAGGGAAGGAAGGAGGGAAAGAAATGAAAAAGGAAGAAGAAGAAAAAGAAGAAAGAGAGAGAGAGAGAGAGAGAGAGAGAGAGAGAGAGAGAGAGAGAGAGAGAGTAGGGAGGCTTGGGCTGTGCTATATGCCTTCTTTAAGGCCAAGGAACGGAAGCTTGGGGTTTGGAGGCACCGTAGTCACCTTAATTGGGTTTTCTTACTTACTCCTTCAAAGAAAGACCCTCCGGGTGGGAAGTATGTGACACAGAAGTGTCTTCAGCTGGTGTTTGCTACCGATTACCGGTCTTAAAGTCTTATTTAATTTCACACTCTTTAGTGTTAGTTGAGCAAACTCCTTCCAGCCACCCCGGTGAGCGATGAGCAGTAGGTCTGGGCTGTCCGTTTTGGTAGATGCAGAGTATGGCCTGGGACCCAATCAATCAATCAATCAATCAATTCTCAAATTTTGTAAAGACTGCCTTCAGAACTCACCTGGAAGATGGCTCAATTAGAGGTCTCCCTGAGCTGTCAGGCTATAAAGGGGTGTGTGTATAGCATTTCGGAAGGTGGCTCAAGGACTTGACCTGGCCAGGACTCAGCCACATGATGGGTAATGTGTGTGTGTGTGTGTGTGTGTGTGTGTGTGTGTGTGTGTGTGTGTGTGTAAGAGGAGACCTGGCACCCCATACCTAGAAAAGTGGCTTCTTATCCCCTCTTTCAACTGTTTGCACAGAAACCAGGCTTGACTGCACTGCTACCCCGAACCCCAGGAGAGTGACCTCCCTCCCAAATGAAAAGCTTCACTCCGGATGATTTTTTTCTTGTTCCGTAAATGAAAACAAAGCAAGACATAACATAAAACAAAAACAAAACAAAACAACATCAACGACACACACACACAGAAAGGTTGGGTTTGTTAAAGACTCTCTTCTGTTTCAGAAGGCCAGAGATTAACTAACACTCATCCACTGCCGCCTTATGAAAGCATACCCATGTTTCTGCTCTACCAGCAGAGTCCAACATTGAAGGGGTTGGGGTGACAACCTTGGGGGGTATTAGGGTGTCAGTGGGAGGTATCCCCCACTGCTCAGCGAGAAAAGCGGAAGTGACTGGGGCGGGGAAGAGAATGCTGATACCTACTAACCTAAGGGCAGTCAATACCCCCTCACGTATTTGCACCTAAGTAGGGCAGGTTTACTACACATTCACTTGTTTTTAGAAAGCATCAATGTACTGACCCACGAGATTGGTATAGCTAAATGTGACTTGTCGGTGTGGAGAAAAGAGGGGAAAAGAAAGGAAGAGAGAGAGAGAGAGAGAGAGAGAGAGAGAGAGAGAGAGAGAGAGAGAGAGAGATTCAGGAGAGGAGAGAAAAGCTGAGAACAGCCCAGCCAGGAAAGGAAAGAAAATGAAAATAAATACAGATATCCAGGTTTGGAGAGAGGGAGGTGCAGGGGCTAACTGAAGTCACTTAAAAAATAATTGGATTAAATCAATCCCCTCTCTCCAGCTCATGTTCACCTCCTTTTCCTATTTCTCCCACTCTCCTTTCTTTCCCAGACATGCTGGTAGCTAACATTCGGCATTAGTTGCCATGGTGACCATAAATCACATAAATCCAAAAATACCCACCTATAATCTGAGATGAAGCTTTTATTTCCCTAGCGAAATAATATTTTAAAAGCTGTCAGCTGACAAAAAAAAAAAGAAAGAAAAAAAAAAAAGAAGCCCACCTCCTTGTAGTAACCTTAGTAATGTATTACTCTAAAGGTTTAAATTAAAATGTCAGCCTGTTCAAAACATGCTGGGAGAATCTTGGGCACTCTCCATGTCAGACCCTCACAAAGTGACTCCATCACTCCTAATGGTACATCAGCACACAGACACACATTCTCTCTCTCTCTCTCTCTCTCTCTCTCTCTCTCTCTCTCTCTCTCTCTCTGTGTGTGTGTGTGTGTGTGTGTGTGTGTGTGTGTGCTCTAGCGCACATGTTCCAGGATTTTCTTCCCTTTGCCCCAGCTACTTTAGTCTAAGTCAGGTTGGTAAAGGAAGGGAGTGTCCTAGATCCAAAAGAAGCCTGGTCCAGTGCTGAGGTTCTTAAGGGACCCTTTGTGTGGGGGGTGATCCTCGGATGGCTTTTATATGGGGACATCTTAAAGAAGAAGAAAAAGAGAAGAGCTCAAGAGAGAACTGCATTCTGGAGCGCCGAGTCCTTGGTCAAGTTCTCTGGTTAGTGAAGCCCACCAAGGATGGGTCTGGTCCCCCCATCCCTGCTTTCTTTCCCAGGGGAAGAAACTTTCCCAGTGGGAGGGTCTGTGGCTGCAGTCGTGCCTTTTGTCTTCTAACTTGGGCTGTTGTCTTTTGCCTATCTTGGATTACAGGGTATTCGCCTAGATGAAGAGCCATTAATTACCCATTCAGTCAATATTAGGAAGACGACAAAGCTTTTTACATAGGATTAAGAAGACATCAGATTGTGCCATTAGTATATTCCTGCTCACGAATAAGCTTTCCTTATACATTTCCTTTTCCCCGGAGTCGCTCTAACAACTGCTGCATATATTAACAGCAGTCTGTGTGGAGTAACAGCCTAAGCAGCCTAAAGAAACTTTGTGTGAGAATGGAATGGTTGGGAGAAACGTCACCTGCAAAGAATGCTTGCCACCGACTGACCGTCAGGGACTGACTACCTGGACATCTGGTACAATTTCCCGCTGGGGGGCTCGAGTGTTGGGGGTGGTGGTGGTTGGAAATCACCAGCAGAGAGGAGGCTTCTGTCAATAAAACTGCAGGTTTAATGGTGGAGGTGGTGTTCAGTGGGGGGGGGGGGGAAGAAGATAAGTGTCACC
Source organism: Rattus norvegicus (assembly GCF_021556685.1). Lineage (NCBI taxonomy): Eukaryota > Metazoa > Chordata > Mammalia > Rodentia > Muridae > Rattus > Rattus norvegicus. The sequence continues at coordinate 219,914,780 of NC_141535.1, read as the reverse complement.
ACCCAGTTCTGTCGCTTTGCTTTTTCAAGCTTCAAATCTCCTTCATCTAGCACCTGCACCTTGCCTCCTCCTTACAGCCAAGATCTCTCCACTTTCCTACACAACCTTCTTCCTCGGGGTTCAGATCCCTCCTCCCGGTACCACCATTTTGCCTTTTGCTACCAAAGGTTTGAATGTCTCCAGTTAGAAGGCCTCCGCTTTAAATGGCTTCATAATGGAAAATCAGATCGTGTGCTTTGGTGGGTAGATCAGGAGTCCACATAGCTCGAGCTTCGCCAACATTTTGCCGATTAAGTGAATGGGAGCCCAAGAGAGAAACTGGACCCAGGCAAGCACCAGAGTTTGCTCGCATCCTCCGAAGGCGATTAAGTCGCCACCGTGGTAGAAGGGGTGTTTAGGGACAGGGTGTAGGGGAGGGACCTTGGAGTTTTCTTCTGGGGAGGGAAGGGGGAGTCTAGGACTTGGGGCAGTCAGAATACTTACAGTCAAGCCTTTCTGTCAAAGCTATTTAAAAATTAATGGCATGGCTGGGGGTACGGAAAGCGGACCGAAGAAGTACTGGCCGCCTGTCACAGGGCTAACTGGACAGGCTTTGAGGCCAAGCCAGGCAGCGGGCAGCGCTGTCCGCTTTATGCCCTACTCCGTAGCAGAGACTCTCAACCATTCCGCACTCTGTTCTCTTCCTGAAGGTCAAGACCATTGTAAGAGTTCCTAAAAAAACGTAGCCACGTGAAGTGGCTGGACTTTGTTCCTTTCTATAAGGCTGGCCAAAATGCCTTCCTCTCCAAGTGCCAGGCCTGGAAACTCTGTTAACTCTCTCAGCCCCTACACTGCCTCCAGTTTCGAGTTTTGGGTCTGCCTCGGCTCGAATACGGAGCTGGGAGTCTCCCTTAAGGAGCCTGCAGCTGTGGCTGTTTGAGGAAGAATAGGTGAGCTCACGGAGTATCCTGGCCTTCTCTTTGTCACTGCATGACACTTAAAAATATGGTTCTCTCTCTTTTTTTTTAAATAAAAGAAACCTTAAAAGTACAAAAATAAATTCCAGTCAGAAGTTTGTATATTGTCTAAATTATTTTTTATAATCCTCAAAAGGTTCTTAACTCTGGTGACCAGTAGTTAGGTTTTTTTTTTTTTTTTTGGCTTACTGGTGCATGTTATAATTATTTTTTTGATTTGTCCATACACACACACACACACACACACACACACACACACACACACGGGCGCGCGCGCCAGCTAAACATCAAGGTTTTCAGTATGTCTCCCCATCACATGTCTCTTTTAAATGAATGCTAGTAAACACAGTTGGACAGCTTTTTTTCTTGGGTCCAAAAGATAGAAAAACGGACATTTTGGCAATATAGGGGGAGAACCTTTCATACACTATCCTAAAATAATCCACCTTGCAAGTAAAAGTCACAATCCCTCATACTAATGACCCCTCCCTCTCCACCCCCCCCACCACACCACACACGCTTTCTTTTTTCTTTCTTTCCCCTATTATCCAACGCGAATGCCAGGACACTTGACAGCGGGGACTGAACTCTGAAAGCCCTCAGACACATTCTACCTACAAGGACGATCTCGCATCCCAGACTCCTTGACGGGGTGGGTGTGGGGGTGTCCTGCATCTATTAGTTCCAAAGCAGGCCACCTAGCCCCAGAAACAATTCTTTTGGTCAACGAAATCGGGGTTGGAGGTGGGGGTCGAGTTCTAGGGTCACAACCCACAGGAAGTAACTTGCCCTCCGCTGGGCAGCGGCCGGCCCTCCCCCCTACGACGTCGGTACTGGCTTTCTTGGCCCGGTCAGGGCCGAGGCAGAGCGTGCACAAAGCAGTCTCCCTGGGAGTCCTCGCTACTCTTGATTTTTAACCATATCCCAAACATTCTCCGGTCTAATAATTTATTTTTACGACCGATTATCAAACAGAAGAAGAATTTAACACAGTCTTAATGACAGAAATCAGCCGACATTATCTCTGCATTGCCCCCATTTAACCCCTTGGGTTAATCCCGGACAAGTGAGCGTTTAACTGGCCCAGCAGGACGACTGGGCAAGCTGGGGAGGGGAAGCTGCAGCTTGCTTTAGGCGTTTTTTGTTTCAACAAATGATGCTTTTTGGTCAGATACAGGCAGAAAAGTCTTTGTTTTTTTTTCTTAGTAATACTTTTTGTTTACTTGCCGGGAGTTCCAAATTACCCCCTCTGGCACATACTGCGTTTGTGTGGGAGTTAGGGTCCAGGGCTGTGGGGGAGTTTTATCTCCTCACACAATCAAAGGTCAACAACCTCCTAAGGTTGGGCACTTAGTATGAAGCTTTCAAAACACAGGGACTGAAAAAAAAGTAAGTTGGAATTTTATACGTATTCTAAATGAAGACCTCTCCTCTTATATACTCACATACATTATCTAAGGGTAAGTTTCTATTTCTCCAAGGCCTTCGCTGTGCGTGGGAGATTTTTCACCTTTTGCACAAGCCTATGGACTGGTCTAGGGTGAAACCAAACAATCAAGGAATCACGTTATCCAAGCCCAAGGCCTAATAGCTAGCACAGCAGGAGGGGCTCCTTGACAGGAGCTTATAATTGCTGCGGCCCTTATGTGCCGTACATAGTTCTGTCCCCTGCTCTTTAGGGCTGTTGTCCAAACCTAGACCCTTCGAAGCGAGCCTTCAACACGACTTCCCAGCGTTCGTCTGGCGCGATAAACTGCGCCCAGACGCCTGGGCGAGGCTTGGCTGTGAGCTTCAGGGACCGGGTGGGCCCTGGTGGTGCAGCGTGCAGTGGGACCAGGAGAGCGACAGAGGTCGCTGTTGGACCACTTTGCACACCAGATGCAGCGGCCGTAGTTGGCTGGGGCGTGCGCAGGGGATCAGACCACAGGGAGAGAGAAAAGGGAGAGGTGTTGGGTCTCAGGAGTGCAGTATAATTTGTGGAAAGGAATTAAAGTCCCTGGGACGGCTGCTTCGTGTTCTACCCAGAGGCCAATAGTCTAAGTTCTGCAGCGGGGGGGACACCGGCTTTGGCGGCTTCGCCTGCCTGTGCTTCACGGGCAGCCCAGAGTCCGGGAGGCGGGAGCCCGGCTCGCGGCCTGCGCTTCCCTCCCCCTTACCATTGGCGCCGGGGTGCTGCCGCGGGAACAGCTTGCTGCTGGCTGCCTCTTTCCGGCTCTCGGGAGAGTCCGTGAACTCGACCTTTTTGATTTCAGAGTCTTTGGAGAAGAGACATCCAACGGCCGCCGGCTGCACGCCTGGGCCGTTAGTGCGCCCGCCCCACGTGCAGTGGCGGCGGATGCCAAAGGGCGAGGAAAGGAGTCCCGGGCCAGGGTTAGGGGACCAGGCAGGACGGAGGGGAAAGAGGGACAGAGAGCAAAGAGCCCATTAGAGGAAGGACGGACCTCACGCCCAGCCCTCGGGCCCCCTGGCAACCCAGTGAGGGCAGTGATCTGTCCCTGGGCCACCCGACCGGCAGCTCGGATGAGTGTCAGGGTAGTCCTCGCTAGTTTGCCAGAGCACAAGCTTCCCTGAAAGGGAAGGGCCACGGCTGTACTAGTCTGATTTTCTTTTCGTCTAGAACCCCTGGAGAAAGTTCCAGTCTCTGGGTTCCTTGCGGCTGAGCAAGGAGCCTTCTCTCCGCTCTCGCAGGACGCAGTCTCCCTTCTAGGGACCCGGGGCGGAAGAAATGAGCTCTTACCTAATTGCACACAGGCCGACACTAGTTTGCGACAATTGGTCTCCATTCCCCGTTATCTGCAAAACAGAAGAGAGGCACGACTTTGAGAAGTGGCGGCTGTCGGGAGCTGGAGGCTCAAAGGCAGCTACTTGCGCCCAGGACAGGATCAACTCTAGGTGTTAAGCGTTACTAGGTGCTGGGGGATTCAGGTACGCTGCTCAGGCCGGAAAGCCTCTTGGAGCCCAGCAGCATCTTCCCAGCTTCGAATCCAGGATTCCCACCGATGTTTACCTGGAGGGATTATGTCCTCAATTGAAGGGGAAAAGGCCCAGAGGTTAGGAGGCCAATGAACCTACGAGCTTCTGGAGAAGCTGCGGGGACTACGCTCAAGGGCGCCTAGGCCTGGGAGCAACCTTAAAGCTTATGCACAATTTGGGGGTGGGGAGAATGGACTTCTCTTTGGAAAGATCACCATTCAATACGGTGTCAGTCAATTTGAGCTCAGCAAACATTTGCAGAAGGCCAGAAACAGCATGCCCGGTCGCACAAAGCAACTTTCCCTCCGTTTTCTGCGATTCTGAAAGGGAGGGACTCTCGGCCAAGGGTGCTCCAGGAGCGAGCTGAATTAGGGCCTCTCATCCACCAGGAGCCGCGTTTCCATATTTAGCCACACTTTTTCCCTGGAGATAATCATCCAGCCATTTATTTACCCTAAAGTATGATTTAAGATCGTAGAGCTGAGTTACACGATGGGCTGAGCGAGACAGGAGACCCGGGCAAGCGTTTCTGGAGGGGCCGCCAAGCCTAAACAGCACTGGGGAGGCTGCTCCTCCAGTTTCGGCCTTTCCCGTCCCAGGCAAGCTAGATCCTTTTCAAATTTCCAACCGCAGCTCAGACAGTCAAGCTTTTGACGCGGCCCCTTTTCTTTGCCACAGGCAAACCGGGAGAGGTGGGTGGCGGAGGGCTAGATGGAGTGGTTGCTTTCAAGACAAGGGGAAGAAGGGTTTCTCAGGCCCCTTGGATCTTGGCTCCTGACTCTTGCTAACCAGGGTACGCCTGCGATCGGAGGGTCCTTTTCTCTTAGAGCCCAGGGCTGGAGGTGAGAGCGGGCATTGCCAGGCTGGTGGGCCGAGTTTTGGCCTGAGGTGCATTTTCACGCTCCTCAGCCTCTTCTGGAGCAATCCAAGCTCCAGGGGACTCTGGCCAAGGTCGTGCTGCCTGGAGGAGGGGCCGCCTGGTGTGGTGGCCTGGGGATCCAGGAATGGGGAGCCACAGCACTTTCCCCCCACCAGCTAATGAGACTCGGGTAGGGATTCTGCCGATCCTTGTGGACCCGTGGGCCCAGAAGTAGCAGTTTGGCGGCTCCAGATTTAGCGATTCTGCAGTAAAATCACAGGATTAGTCCCTGATTGAGATGTCTGTTCGGGAGATATTACAAAATTCATTATCACAGCTTTCTACTAACTCGATATGAAGTAACACAGATGGGATTTTATTAGTCCAGACTCCAAATGTTTACTTATGATAATTTCGGGGGAAATTTGCATGTCATCATCATTTCGATAATCTTTTTTTTTTATATGTCTGAACTGGCTGCATTATTAGCCGGTAGCCACAGCATTGCAGATGGCTACCGCAAATAGTTTTATTTATTTATTTTTTTCAAGGATTGAAATATACAGAAGAGAAAGACTGACCTGTAAGGTCTTTTACTACACATTTCCCCCCCACCCCCATGCTTTGGTGCTGAAGATCAATCAAAGCAACAAGAAGTAGAGCTTCAAGACCCAGTAGGCTTCAGCCCAAGGAGCGAAAAGATCAAGACGTGTTCCTTAGCTCCTTGCTACATGTCCTTGTGACTTTGAGATGTATTTTGCAGTAATGTGAACCCTAAGACTTTAATTTTATGCTCCGTAGAACGACCAGGCATAATACATGGGTCCAGTCTAGCTAACTGAGGAGGATTTTTTTTCTTTAAAGAGAGATCTTCAAGTCTTATCTGATGATACTTAAACTTGCCCCATCAGGGCAGCTAACTAAAGTGTGACAGACACATTTCACCGCCGGATTACAACACTGGTTTGGATGGCTCATCTGAACATTTTAGATAGGAGACGTTTCCTAATTTGAAGTTACTCTCATGCCAAAAGTTCACATCCTGGTTGGGATGTATATGCCAAGCAATCTGGTTTGGGTCAGCGTCCCATTCTATATTGTGTTAATGAAGCTCTACCCAGCAATTAGCACGCACAGTACTCCTCCGGTCAGGCGGACAGGCAAGCCCCAAGAAACAGAGCAATTTGCTTAAAAAAATGATTTCTGGTGAGCAACACAAGGATGGAATTGTAGAAGAAACTACGGGTTCTAATCAGCCCAAGGGGGAAAATATCCTTTCCCATTTCACCCCAGAACCATTCGTGGAAAGCTAAAAAAAAAAAAAAAAAATCAAGAGCATGAGGCCATGTGTTTTAAATGAACTAAATTGGTGTGATTAGCCAGCAAATTAATTTGCAGTGGGTAATCATTTAAGGAAATTAAGATACCACTTTAACACAGCTCCGTGTTTTACCCTGAGCAAGCTTTCTTTAAAGCTCTGTGGAATGCACGCTTCTGGAGCGTTGGAAGGCAGCGGTGCTCAACTTACAGGACAAAGCAGGGCAACTTAGGCACAGTTGTGCTGAGGCAACCAAAACATTCCATAAGGGAAGAGAGTAGCGACTTTGTTTTTAAACTAAACTTTAATTATTGGAATACCGTGCGTGCTTCATTTTCAATCCCACCACCAACAACAAAAAAGGCAAATCCTCAATTCATTTCGGTAACGAGCTTGTTTCTGTGAAATGATTGGTTTTAAGCAGAGTTGCCTCTAAATGATACTTCATGTGATCAAAACATCTTTGATTGTAACTAAGTGATCTGAAAAGGATGCAGAGATCTCCTAAAAATTAATCTACTTGCTCGTTAAATAATTTAGAACGTATGAACGCAGATTGTTGTAATTCCTAATAGCAAAAGTCTCTCCCCCCATTTTAATTTGCCTTAAAAAAAATACAGTAGCCCTACCTAACAGAATAAAAACAAAAATGTCCCAGCTTCCTAGGACAGTCTGATTTCTAAATTGTTTAGGGAAGGTGATTAAAGTGAAATAAAAGGGCCATATTTCCTTGGTTTGGAATCGCATGTTTTTACTTAGTTACCAGTTGCAAAATAGTTGCCTCCCCGCATCCGTTTAAAATGCATGTCTCGCAGTATAAGATTGGAGTTGACTGGTGATCAATTTAAAGGATTTATAATCCGAAGTAATTGTGCGGGTCGGCATGTAGGCCTGGCTCCCAGGTAATTCGCTTGGGCCTGAGACGTCACTAACTGCCAGTTAAGATGGAATCTCTTTTTTCCAATAGGTAATGCTGGGAAAGGGCTAATCTATTCCAGTAGCCGAAACTTTGTAGCTGGTCCTTTATCTTGAGTCAGCTAATCCTCAGCGGGAGGATTTCTCCCTACCCCGTTGGCATCGAAAGTCCAGGGAAGATGCCTCGTTTTAAATGCCAGCCATGTCTGGCTTCCACTCGACTTCAACACCCGGCAGGATTGTTCTAGTGTCTGCGACTGAGGACGAAAGGAACAGGGCTCTGGGAGATCTGTTTGCCAACTGAGCTACCTCGGGAGAAACAAGCCCGGTGAGCCACAAATCACACGCGGCGGAGGTTCTCCAAAGTGGAACAAATTTCCAGACTCGCATTATCTCACAGCTCTGTGGGAGAGAGGGCCTCCACTTACCGGCTACCAGAGAGAACGGCTGTCTCCCCGTCCCACCGCTTCCCAGGGTGACTGCCAGGCGGCCGAGGCTCGGGCTGCACAGCCAGCGCCGTGGAGCGGGTCTGGTTGGAACCGCAGGGATCTTGAGGGTGCCAAGTTGCGAGAGGGTCCACGCTGAGGGCTGCTAAAGCTAGCGGGTGCGGGCAGTTTCTGTCTGCTGCTCTCCGTCTTTCTCTCTCGGTCTCGCACTCTCTCTCCCCTCCCTCGCTCTCATCCCTCTCTCTCCCCTCTGCTCCGACTCCGTGTGCGGAGTGTCGTGACGTCAGCAGAGATTCCACCAAACTCCAGTGCACAGTGGCGCGCGGGCGGGCGGCCGAGCCTGCTGTATGCTGGGCGATCAAGGGGCGAGCATAGCGCTTGGGCCACTGAGGGGGGCGGGGGAGAGGATTGCGTGCAGGGGCGATCGAGGGGACCGGGAACCACTAGAACTGGAAGCGAGGCCCAGGGGCTCAGGAGGCTGCGGCCCGGGACAGATCCCTGGTGGAAGGCAGCGGGGGAGCGGGGCCGGAGGCAAAAAAAAAAAACCGGCCAACAGGAGCTAGCCCAGTAGCAGGAGCTAGCACTCAAGCTGGGGAGCTGGGCGATAGGGATGGGAGGGAGGGGACGAGGATGGGATGGAGGGGGAGAAAAAGGTCGCGCGTCAAACCCCTTCGGAATCTGAGTGGGAGGGCCAGAGCCTGGGGAGACAGAAACCTATTCGCGCGGAGCAAAATCTGGGTGACTTACGAGGAAGGGACAAGGAAAGTGGCCCATGAAATGAAACAAAGGGCAGTGTGCCTTGGTTTGATCCGGGTGAGGCTTCGGAAGTGTGGGTGTGAGTGTGCGCGCGTGACCTCCTTTCAGGCCTGCAGAGTAGAGGGAAGCTGGTTACAGCACTGATTGTCTACAGGGGCTGTGGGAGGGAAGGGAGAGATCCGCAGAGGGCAGCACTGGAGGTGGGTGGATGGATGGGGTGGCACAGGAGATGAGGACTGGAAGAAGTTAGAAAAATAGGGTGAGCTAGTGGCAGAAGGTGGGAGAACCACAGCGGATCGGTGGGGGGCGGGGGATGGAGGAAGGGAGGGAAGAAGAGAGAGAGAGAGAGAGAGAGAGAGAGAGAGAGAGAGAGAGAGAGAGAGAGAGAGAGAGAGAGAACGAACCAGACTCTGACCAGAGGCCTGGATTACAGTAAGGCAGGACTAGGACACAGTGTCTGAGGTCAAGGCGGGTGGATCCGAGTGTAAGGGCGCAGGTAGACAGGGCCACACACCCACACACCGGCCAGTGTTCGGCATGGGATCTCTTGCTCAAGTCTGGGACTCTCAGAGTCTAGAATTTCCTCTGCTGTACCTACACTCAACAAGTTCACCCCGGGTCGCGGATATCTCATTTTTTAAAATGACGAGGTTAAGGTTCCTGACAGAGAGTGGTATTAAATTGCACGGGATGGGGGTGGGGAAGGAGCAGGAAGTTTCCCCCATTTGAGCGTGTGCTCTTGAAAGTCTAGAGTACGTAAGGCTGGAGGGGCCTTTCCTACTCTAAAAGTGGCTCCTACTTCTAACTTCTTTTCTGATTTCCTAATGAGCCTGAACTTTGGAAATGAACAGGACATTTTGGCAGGGTCTTGCCTCTGCGTGCAAGGTCTGTAAATACGATTCGCCTGGAAGACCAGGTGTGAAGGCTTCTGCCAGGCATATGGGACAACGTTCTTTCGATCTCAAGGGCATCCTGTCAAGATACGTCTTAGGAAAATATCAGAAAATAGACGTACCTCACGGTTTGGCGTTTTTTCTCACTAATATTAATCCTTGCTTGGGAACAAAACCCAACCAGACCCGCCATTAAAACTCATTTCTCCTTGGTCCCTAATAGAAAACAAAGTCCCCTTTAAAATTCATGCGGCTCTTCTCCCTAAATCAGCACACCAGGTCATGCAATTTGAGGACTATACGCTGACTCCTCTGAAGGATGCCCACGGGATGTATATACGAGGGAAGCTAACCCAGGGTTACCGCACACACATCGACTTTCCTTTGAATCTGGGGGCTGTCTGGAGTATGTTCTGTGTTTTCTTGAATGACTCCGTGGTTTCAATTCATTGGTTTTAGCAGGAAAAACAGGCAAACAAACTTGCTCAATTTGTTTTGAGTGCCAAATCCCTTCACTTTGAAATAGCTAACAGTCGACAGATGGACTCGTTTTGTGGAAAGAGTTAGCCTCTTCAGCCTCCAAGAAAACCGATGAGAGATCTGCATTTTAAGCCATCTCTAACCTTGTAACATCCATGAAAACTCCAACTTTCTTTTCTTACTCAATGGAAACCCAAAGCAATGCTATTTAAAGGAAGAGAAACAGGAGGAAAAGAGCCACGTGCTGTTTTTATTTTTATTTCCTCATTTTTTTTCTCCTTCTGAGCCTTTTGGGGAAAAAGTATCTTCAACAAGTCCTCTCACCGAACTCTGGTCTCACCTCACCGGAACATGTCCTGAACAAGAACATTTTCATCTCTGTCCCATCCACTATTTTCTGCTGGGTCCCCACCCTCTAAAATAATGGGCGAATGCCCCACTTCTTTCTTTTTCTCAATTTGCATTTTAGAGAAATTATGAGGGGCTCCTAGTAGATCAGCCTGGCCAGGAGCTGCTGGCATGGCCGGAGAATCCCACAGAAAAGTGGGAAGAAGGTGGAAATCAAGAGCGGCTTGGGAGCAGAGGAAAAGACAGAGGAGCCGCGCTAGAGAGCCGCGCACATCTGCTCAGACAACTCTTTCCCCACTTTCAGGATTCAGAGGTTTGCAGCCAGGGCTGGGGGAAGGGGCTCCGGGAAGCAAAGCGGATGCCCACTCTCCCCTCTCAGTCGGGAGTCTCCCCCACCCGGCTGGGTTAACCCCCAGACTAGGCGGCTGCGGTCTCTCCGCGCTGAGCTGGGGTCCTCTGCAGCGCCCAGCACCAGTGCAGCTGAAGTGAGCAGCTGGTGGGAAATGCAAATGGCTCCTGGAGAAATAGAAGATCCAGAATGATTCTCATTCCCTCCTCGAGTGTGGGGAAGGAGCTGGACATACGTTTCACGCTCCTAATCCTTCTTTTACATTTTTAGTCATACTCCCATTAAACAACTAATTAATGCTCAGAATCACCAGGGAATACATTAGGCATGCAGCAGGGAGGCAGGGTGCTGGGGTGGGTAGGGGTGGGTAACAAACCACTGAGCTGATTTAAGACGTGGATTTCAGGTTTTTTTTTTTTTTTTTTCTTCTCTCTCTCTCTCTCTCTCTCTCTCTCTCTCCTCCGTCAAAGCAGCGACGCCAGAGTGGGCCACAGCGTTTGTATTTAGATTCTGATTGCTACTTCGTAGTAGAAGGGGTTAGAAGGAGTGTCCAAGCCAAGCGAGCAATTCTTTGCCTTGCAGATGTAAACAAGATTGTAGCAGCAAAGATACTAGCCCCTTTAGGGCCAGGTCGTCTGGACTGGGAGCCTGGGTTTTGGAGACACTGACCTATGTATCTGTGAATTTCAAGGATGTTACACTTTTACATAAACAACTCCAGTGCGAGAGCCGGGTAATCCTGGTAAAAAACACACACTCTAGTGTATCTTAGCCAGTGCCCCACACCCTCAAGCCTACATCCTTTTTGCTTTTCCCCCAAAATTTGAGCTATATCTAAAGATAATAGCCTTCCAGTAAAGCAAGGCATCGAACCATTTCCTTCATTCGTTTCTGGTGACTCTGCGATGATCTGGTTTACAAGGAGAGGGTGGGAGGGTGGGAGGACACACAAATGGCAGAACTAAATGCAGCACAAGGGTGCTGGTTCTGCAGGCTCAGATGATCTTTAGGAAGATTTTGAATTTTATTCCCCCCCAAACAGTTTTGACGCAACCAACAGGGTCATCAGAGAGGGACTTAAAAAGGGGAAGCTTACAGAAGACAGTCTGCGATCACAGAGGGCAAAACCAAGGACAGATATTGGGTGACCCCAGGCAACTCACTTATCCCAATCAGGATTTAGAAGGGGCATAATATTCTTTTCAAGCTCGCTGTGATGGGCTGCATTCTACCGTTTACTTTCTTTAGTCCTCAGCACTGAAAAGCAATTGCTCCAGCTCCTTTATCTGACAACAAGCGAGTACGTAAACACATACCATGGCCAGCGATGTTTAACTGCCTCACACGTTATTGATTTGTTGGTGCGTCTAAATTTTCCCCCCTCCAATCCAGATCTTGTTTCCGAATTATCTATCTGAAAGGTTCGATCAGGGTTTTTGATGCTACAGTATAGCAATTGTTGTTTGTGAAAAGGCATTTAAGAGGAACTGATTGATTTGCATATAAATTAAAATTATTATGCATTGTCTATTCCTGTTTTTTATAATCATTTTGAAATTAGTACTTAACCACTTGAGCTAAAAGAATATATAAAAGTCTGTATTGACTTTCTAATGAATTATCTAATTAAAACGTCCCAGGGATGCTGTGTTAAATCAAGCCATATTAGGACAAGGATGAGCACTGGAAGGTAACCGACCAGTATCTTGAATTCTACATCCTGGAGTCCGAGCCTTAATTTTGCAGTACAGGTCTTGCTCTGTAGTTAGTGATTTTTGTGTTTGTAAATAAATGAAGTGGAAAAGAGAACGCCATTGGCCACAGTGTCTCTGGCCCTTTGCTTTATCTGGAACTCTCCAGTCCCAACCCAGAAGGGCTACAGCTAGAGAGACTCAGGCCTGCCCCCCGAGGTGCAGCTCCCCTCCGGTTTGCAGGCCAAACTCCGCCAGTGTTGGGGTCCCACTGCGAGGCGGGAGGGAGCCGAAGCCCAGTTTTCCGCGCGATCTGAGAGCTGAAGGCAGAGCGGACATTTAATAGATAAACTAACTGAGCATTCACCTTCGTCCCGAGACTAGGAATAAAAGGTAACTCATCTTAAGAGGGGCGGTGCGAGGCACACTACAGGAGTTCAGAAAAGGCTGGCGGTGGGAAATCTGTAGCCTGGGGGCTTGCCAACATCCCCTTTCATTTCAAGCACTTATCGATTTGCTGTTGTCATCTTTGGCGACGCAGAAGGACACTTGAAAGAATTTCTGATGGGGCTCTGATCTGAGAAAGGAGGTGACCTGCCTAGGCTCCCACCAAATTGTTAATTACCACATCAACTGCTTTTTTAAAATTTTCATCCCTTCACCCCACCTCCTTCCCCCATGGCAACCAAGTTTGCTCATTCTTAACTTTTTAATTATTCAGAAACTCCCTTACCTCGGTGGCTTCACTCCTCTCCTGCAGCCGTGTTTCCTTTCGACCCCTCTCCTTTCTGCGGCTGGGCGCTTTCTATTGATCTCTCTGACCTTTGGCACATCTGGGTCCTCTGAAATTTCTCAATCTTTTCAGATTTGAGGATGGAAGGCTACATCTACTCTGCCCGCGGTGCACACACTCAGAGATATGAAGACTTCCACACAGACTGCCCTCAAACCCGAGGGGGAAATCTAACAGATGTTAGCTTTTTCAGTTGTCTATGGAGATCTGAAATGTCTGCCTAATTTCAACGTGGACGCGGCTCTCCTGCTTTTTCTTTCACAGAGCATTTCGGACATATGTGCGGTGTGCCGCGGTCATTCACAGTATCTAACGTGCTGTAAATAAGGAGGGGCCGCTGCAGCATACTGGTCTTTAGGTGGAATCAAGAATCTGCCCTCATTTGGGGCTTCTTCAACCAGCTCTGGCTACCATCCACACAGAGCCATTCTAAAGCAGGGGCCCTTAAGAACCTGCACTGTGGATCAAACCGAGAAGCTGCAGTAAAATGCGGATCATTTCATTAGAATGTGAATTCTATTTCATGGTTTTTATTACCACTGGGTTTTCCCCATAGAATTGGGTCGGGTAAAATGTCAACAATTATTGGTGCTAGAGAGCACGAGAGAGAGAGAGAGAGAGAGAGAGAGAGAGAGAGAGAGAGAGAGAGAGAGAGAGAGAGAGAGAGATGCCTTCAAAGGTCAAAGGCATTGGAATCCCTAGCTCTGGAGTCAGCAGAAGGCACTGGTGTGAGTTGCTTGACTTAGGTGCTGGGAACTAAACTTGGGTCCTCTGGAAGACCGGTAGGTACTCCTGACAGCTGAGGCATTTCTGTAGCTCCTGTGTTAATTTACAACTCTGGGGAGGAATTAGCCAGGAACTGCCACTTGATAGCAAATTCATAAATTGAAATCAAAGAGATAATCTGAACCAGTCAATCTGGTGAGCTGACCCTGCAAATTCAAGAATGTAACGTCCAGTTTCCTTGGTCTTTTTGGACTACCTCCTCAGTCTCAGAAATCTTTATTAGTCTGGCTTCATTTCATTTCCTATTCATTATGTGGCAGTTCTATTACTATGCTCACTCTTAAAAGTGTGTATGATATGTGTGTGTGCATGTGTGTATATGTATGTGTGTACGCATGTATGTGTATGTGTATACGCACATGTGTATGAACACTCCAGTGTGAGTGTAAGTAGGTAACGAGTGGCAGAAGACAGTAACAGGAGTATTCCTTGGGAACACTGTCCACCTCCTATGAGACAAAGTCTTTCTTTGGCCTGAAGCTCATGATTACACTAAACTGGCCATTCAGGGAAACCTAGGGATGCCTTGTCTCCAGCTGGCCTGCACAGCAGACATTTTCAGATGGGTTCTGTGGACCACAGTTACCTCCTTACACTTGCTTGTAAGTACTTTACCAACTAATCTATTCCCTGCAGCCCTCCCCCACTCCCATGCCGATTTTTAAAATAGATGGCTCTGTCATCATTATGTTGACTTTCAAATACCAAAAGTCCTTAGCTTAATACAAAACATTAGTTTTTATCTCCTTTGTACTTTTCATTTTAATTCTTGTAAGCAGTAATAATTGTATTATTATCTGTATTTCCCTTTAGAGAAAGGCTTAGATCCTAGGGAAGGGGGCTGTCACCCTCACCACCACATCCTCACCACAAGCAACATTCAGTAAAACCTGTGCTCCTTCTTGGGTAACACTTCATGCTTGGCATGCTTCTGATTTCTTCCAGTCACCCTACAAACTCTCCTTGAAAACTTTCTTTCAGAACGCCAAGCAAGGCTTTGTAGCAACTCCTGTCTACACAGACGTCTGTCTGATGGGCTCATGGTGTCTGAGGATCAGCTAAAAGCAAAGAGAGACAAAGGGGCCTGAAAAATGGACAGGCACTTCAGCAAGAACAAGCCAGGCAGGGGTCAGGGAGGTGGCTGGTACTGTGGCCAGACCCCTTCCTCTGAGATTCTCCTATTTACACCCCTGACTTCTGTGATACCTTGAAGTCCTTGGCTCTGCGATTCCTTCCTGAGCTCTGGTCCTGTGATCACGCAAGGACTCTAGTGTAGTGATGTGTCGTAATCATCTTCATGCTAATACTCTTAGTGGTTAGTATTTAGGTGAAAGCTCTTGAGGGGAAGCTGGATCAGACCGGAAAGATGCTTACAAGTAAGGACCCAACAGCGCTCACTGTAAGACATAGTTCCACTGCTTGCAAAGCCTGGCACTGTTTCTTCCAGACTTCTACGGTAAACTTCATTCAGACCACAGGAGCAGTCAAAGAAGATGCATTACCTGACTCTGTGCAGCCCCTTCGAAGGCTTGAAGCAGACCTTCTTAGAGAGAAAGGGGAGGCTCATGAAACTTACAGGAAACTTAAAAGAACGAGGCCTCCTCCTTGAGGTTATAGGAGCGTAACATTCTGACTGGAGGAAAGAAACCTCTTCTGTGGTGTGACAAGAGACACAGGGGACTCAGGGATGAGCTTCCTGAGTCCTCATGATCCAGGTTAGCAGGGTGCTTGCCGAGTTACTGAGGCTTCTGTCAGCCATCCCAGTAAGTTCATTGCCCCACTGAGCCACCGGACAGGAATGAGATTGTTTCTTTGGTGGGAGGTGACCCTTGTTCTCTGGGGTGAAGAGAGGTAGACTTGTAGAAAAAGTGTGCCCATGATGCTAAGCCTAATGTCAGTGTTGAGATCACTGTGAAATCAGGAAACCTCATCTTCACAAAAGGGAGTCCAGTAACTGGAGTTAGTGATGAAATATTTAGATTATTTAGCCATTGTGCTAAGCAGGGGTTTGTTGAGCACAGTTTCTTCTTATATCAATACTACACAGTGGAGCACAAAATCTTAAATGTGGACAGTGAGGTCTGTGCCTCCAGTCCCGCTGGTTAAAGCACAAACTCTCAACCACTGGAGCTTGGAGAGGTAAGAAATTACTCGGGCTACAAAGTTGGTAAGTGGCACAATGGCCATTTTAATACAGGCTTGATTAACTTTAACATTCTGTCTGCCTAATTTTGACATCTTAAATACTCTAACTAGTGTGCTGGACTTAGACTAGTCAGGCATGGAAAGTCAGAGTCCTGGATAGTCAAGAAACAGAAATTAATTTGAAACATTTCAAGGGGGAAAAAAACAAGGAAAGAAAAATGTAGACAAGGGAAAACCAAACCAAACTAAAACTCAACCAACTAAACAAGCAAGACCCCTCCCCCTCCAAAACCACAGACTAAATTATCAAACGAACAAACAAGGCCCCTGGGATGGATAAAATGAAACCTGTAAATGTTAGCAGACAAGGAAGGAGAAGATATTATCTGAAAGAGAACAGACAAAGCCAGGTTGCATGATTTGTCTGGGTCATTCATTCAAAGAAGAGAAGGGTAATTTCAGGGATATTTCTGATTTAATGCTCAAGTTGTCAGGCTGCCTTGAAATTACTATAAAATTTTAGTAATCTTGTTTGTAAGGGACTCTATTCCAGAAGATCCAAGGGAGAGTAAAATCTCTGAATTGGATTTGAATGGTTTCATGTTAGAATGAGAGAGAGAGAGAGAGAGAGAGAGAGAGAGAGAGAGAGGGAGAGGGAGAGGGAGAGGGAGAGAGAGAGGGAGAGGGAGAGGGAGAGGGAGAGAGAGATTGATTTTGCAGGACTAAGGAACAAGGGCATGTATATTTGCAGGAATGGATAGGTGAGCAGAGAGTGAAATCAAGAAAAACCTGTTAGGAATCTGGCTACTATATAAAACCGTGCCAAGCTGAATGGAGATATTAGCCCACACTGTCTAGTTATTACTGTTGGTCATGTCAGGGTAAGCAGAATGACCTTGTGTGTTGAAGAAGAAATCTTGGGTGAGGAGTTGCATGCAGAAGAAAGACAAGGTCCCTAAGGATACAATCTTGGAGGAGCTCCTGGACCACAGTCCAGTTGTTTTCACTGAAAGTCAACCAGGAGAGCTAGCCAAGTGGTCTTCTCCAAGGGCCATCTCATTACAAAAAGCCAGCGAATGATCCAAAAGGTTAACCCCCATTTAAGTTTATTCCATTGTGAAAATGGTTCCAAACTAAGCCCTATTTGCCCTTTTCAGAGGGGATAGATACATGTAAGTTGTGAAAGGAACTGTAGGCTATAGAGAGTGGATTGATGATCTAGGGTCCTATTCTTCGGTAATCGTTTACTTCACTGCTATGAGTAGACTAATGTGATACTGGTGGTTGGGTCATATTAAGAAGGGTTGAATTCACTTCAAGGGGGATCTCAGCCATATCATAAGAGTCTGTGGCTAACACCCTCAGACTGCTAAAGTATTCTTTTCTTTTGAGTTTAAATTTTTTATTGGATATATTTCTTTACTTACATTTCAATAATGTTATTCCCTTTCCCTGTTTCCAGGCCAACATCACCCTAACCCCTTCCCCTCCCCTTCTATATATGTGTTCCCCTCCCCATCCTCCCCCCATTATCACCTCTCCCCAACAATCCCGTTCAAGGGGTCCAACCTTGGCAGGACCATGGGTCCCCTCCCACTGGTGCCCTAACAAGGCTATTTTCTCCTACATATGCAGTTGGAGCCCTGGGTCAGTCCATGTACAGTCTTTCAGTAGTGGTTTAGTCCCTGGAAGCTCTGGTTGGTGGGCATTGTTGTTCTTATGGGGTTGCAAGCTCCTTCAATTCTTTCAATCCTTCCTCTAATTCCCTCCAAAAGGGTCCTGTTCTCAGTTCAGTGGTTTGCTGCTAGCATTGACCTCTGTACATGTGGCCTATATACATTCTATCTGCCTATCGACTGGATTCTAGCTACAAAATAAATGGCATTATATCAGGTAGTTCTAAATGAACAGAGGGCAGAGTTTCTAGGGACTTCAAATATCTTCAGTTTCAGGGACTTGCCTCTTCCCTTAAAGCTGTATGAAAACATTATTAACTTCATTTAACAGATGGAAAATACCACAGAGATTTTAGGAGCGTTCTCCCCACCCACCCAGTACAATACGAGAAGAACTAAATTAAAAAGGAAGTAATAACATCCCAGGTTCAGGGCTGTCTTCCCTGGAACATCACCTTCTTGCTTCAGGTAAGCACACTTTTTGACTGTGACTCTATTTGTCCCTTCTGTTTGCCATCGAGTCGTTTATCTTTTAATCTGTCACTTTATCTCCTGGCCAGTGTCCTAATGCACCATACGTTAGCTACTGTTGATAAAATTTCACCCTTACTGTGAGTGCTACTTGAGCAGATTGAGGGGGTTGTCATGTTTATAGGTATCACAAGGGAGGGACACGGCCACTACCGTCCACCTGTCACGGTTTCATTCTTGTCTAGGAGCTGCACACATGTCACCACCTGCCAGGAGGGGTCCTCCTCCACTCATTAGGACTTTGGGTACTTGTTCATATTGGAAGGGGACTGATTACTTTGCTTGTATTGCTCTGAGGTTAGGTCGCCTCCTTCCTTGTCAGTTGTGACTCTTGTGAAGCCCTGTTTGGGCGTTTTGTACTCCTAACATCATGAAACTAGCAATTCGCTAAAAAGAGTTTCCATTTCCCAAGGGAAAATCTATACGCATAATCACCGAACAGGTATGATTGATTTCCTGTGCCTTCAATCGCTTACTTTTTTTCTTTCAAATTCATGTATTCCAAATGGTTGGGGTTTTGTTGTTGTTGTTTGTTTGTTTGTTTTGGGACAGAGTCTCTCTACATAGCCTTGGCTTTCTTAGATCTCACTATGTAGACCAGGCTGGCCTTGAACAGATAGGTTTTTGTTATGAATTTAAGGGCAGCCTAGGACATTGTAGCTAGTTACTTTTCCTGCTGCTGTGATAAAATATCTTGGCAAAATATTCAAGGAAGAAAGGATTTATTTCAGCTCACTGCTTAAGGATATAGTCCATTATGCATGGAGATTCTGGGGGCTGGAGTCTGACGCAACTGATCCCATTGCATCTGCCTCCAGGAAGCAGAGACTGCAGGATACTTATGCTCTGCGAGAATCCTCCTTCCTGGTCAGCCCTGGATCCAAGCACAGAGAACAACGTGTCATCCTCTGTTAGGGTGCACCTTCCACTTCAGTTAACCTACTGAAGATAGTCTCTCAGGCATAGGCAGAAGCTAACTTTTTTTTTTTTCTTGAGTTTTGATCTTAGTAATTCTGACAGGTGTGAGATGAAATGTCAAAGTCATTTTGATTTGCATTTCCCTGATGGATAAGGATCTTGTATATTTCTTTTCTTTTTTTAATTAACTTAAGTATTTCTTATTTACATTTCGAGTGTTATTCCCTTTCCCGGTTTCCGGGCAAACATCCCCCTAATCCGTCCCCCTCCCCTTCTTTATGGGTGTTCCCCTCCCCATCCTCCCCCCATTGCCGCCCTCCCCCCAACAATCTAGTTCACTGGGGGTTCAGTCTTAGCAGGACCCAGGGCTTCCCCTTCCACTGGTGATCTTACTAGGATATTCATTGCTACCTATGAGGTCAGAGTCCAGGGTCAGTCCATGTACAGTCTTTTGGTAGTGGCTTAGTCCCTGGAAGCTCTGGTTGCTTGACATTGTTGTTCATATGGGGTCTCGAGCCCCTTCGAGCTCTTCCAGTCCTTTCTCTGATTCCTTCAATGGGGGTCCTGTTCTCAGTTCAGTGGTTTGCTGCTGGCATTCGCCTCTGTATTTGCTGTATTCTGGCTGTGTCTCTCAGGAGAGATCTACATCCGGCTCTTGTTGGTCTGCACTTCTTTGCTTCATCCATCTTGTCTAATTGGATGGCTGTATATGTATGGGCCACATGTGGGGCAGGCTCTGAATGGGTGTTCCTTCTGTGTCTGTTTTAATCTTTGCCTCTCTCTTCCCTGCCAAGGGTATTCTTGTTCCCCTTTTAAAGAAGGAGTGAAGCATTCACATTTTGATCATCCGTCTTGAGTTTCATTTGTTCTAGGCATCTAGGGTAATTCAAGCATTTGGGCTAATAGCCACTTATCAATGAGTGCATACCATGTGTGTTTTTCTGTGATTGGGTTAGCTCACTCAGGATGATATTTTCCAGTTCCAACCATTTGCCTACGAATTTCATAAAGTCATTGTTTTTGATAGCTGAGTAATATTCCATTGTGTAGATGTAACACATTTTCTGTATCTATTCCTCTGTTGAAGGGCATCTGGGTTCTTTCCAGCTTCTGGCTATTATAAATAAGGCTGCAATGAACATAGTGGAGCACGTGTCTTTTTTATATGTTTGGGCATCTTTTGGGTATATGCCCAAGAGAGGTATAGCTGGATCCTCAGGCAGTTCAATGTCCAATTTTCTGAGGAACCTCCAGACTGATTTCCAGAATGGTTGTACCAGTCTGCAATCCCACCAACAATGGAGGAGTGTTCCTCTTTCTCCACATCCTCGCCAGCATCTGCTGTCACCTGAGTTTTTGATCTTAGCCATTCTCACTGGTGTGAGGTGAAATCTCAGGGTTGTTTTGATTTGCATTTCCCTTATGACTAAAGATGTTGAACATTTCTTTAGGTGTTTCTCAGCCATTCGGCATTCCTCAGCTGTGAATTTTGTTTAGCTCTGAACCCCATTTTTTAATAGGGTTATTTGTCTCCCTGCGGTCTAACTTCTTGAGTTCTTTGTATATTTTGGATATAAGGCCTCTATCTGTTGTAGGATTGGTAAAGATCTTTTCCCAATCTGTTGGTTGCCATTTTGTCCTAACCACAGTGTCCTTTGCCTTACAGAAGCTTTGCAGTTTTATGAGATCCCATTTGTCGATTCTTGATCTTAGAGCATAAGCCATTGGTGTTTTGTTCAGGGAATTTTTTCCAGTGCCCCTGTGTTCCAGATGCTTCCCTAGTTTTTCGGCAGAAGCTCACTTAATCTAAGTAATTTCTCAGAGATGTGCCTGAAGGCTTGTCTCCCAGGTGATTCATGAAATGGCCTGTCATGTATGTCTGTATGTATGTATATGTATGTATGTATGTATATGTATGTATGTATGTATGTATGTATGTCTGTATGTATGTATGTATATGTATGTATGTATGTATGTCTGTATGTATGTATGTATATGTATGTATGTATGTATATGTATGTATGTGCATGTGTGTGCACATGAGGCACATGGGCTGTTGGGAGTTCAGAAGACATCTTGCAAGAGTCACTTCTCTCCTTCCATCATGTAGGTCCTGTAAATCAAACCCAAGCCATTTATCAGGCTTGGTGGTAGGCACCCTTATTTGCTGAGTCACTCCACAGGCCCTCACGATATCATGCTTTACGACATTATCTCACTCAGATGTGGACTCTAAACAGAGATGATGTCCCAGGAACAAGCCGTGGAGTGAGGATGATGGTTACACAGGATGATTAGGCCTGTGGAGTAATGGAGTATGTTGGCTGGGACAAGTAACTTCAACAGATTCAAGTGAATGGCAAGGTGAGTTCAGGTAATAACCACATGCCTCCTCCTTCTCCTTCTTCTTCTTCTTCCCTCTCCTCTCCCCTCCCCCTCCCTCTCTTCCTCCTTCTTCAGGGTTTCTTTTTCAGTGTGGCCTCAAACTCAGACATCTGTCTGCTTCTGCCTCCCAAATGCTGGGATTAAAGACATGTGCCACCCCCACCTGGTAACACATTGTATTCTTGAAAAAAAAAAAAAGAGAATGGATATTTAAACATTCTAACCAGTAAATGTGATCATTCTAAGGTAATGTATTTTGTAATCTCCCTTATCTAAGCATTTCACAATATGCTTATACTTGAAAACATGGTGTTGCATATGCTCAATATAAGTAGCCTTTTTTATTCATGTTTTACTCTGATACTTTCTTTTGTAACTTTACAGAAATATTACCTGTTTGTCTCTTAGATATAATTGCCAAGAACATTTTGTATTATCTTTATTACCCCAGAGAGAGAGAGAGAGAGAGAGAGAGAAAGAGAGAGAGAGAGAGAGAGAGTAGCTAATGGACATTTTTAATCACATGCTAATGATCTCAAAAAACGAAAGAGAAGTAGATTGTTAAACAGTTATGATAGAATTCAGGATCGAGGAAAGATGAGAATGGGTTTATGGTGACTTTAGATTTTTCTTGAGACCTTGGCTTCCTAGATTAAACTCGGAGTCACTCTTTCAAACTAGACATTTGCTCCGAATTCCAGCTGATGCTCACTCCTTACCTCTCCAATGGCTTGCTTGTTACAAGTGAGCTTCTAGGCTGTGCAAAATACAGTGATTTGGCTTAGGTGCTTCTTCTGGTCCCGCTTTTTCTTTAAAGACCTTTTAGGAAGTGGGGAAAGCGGGGCAAGGCCATCATTTTCACGCCCCTTCTAAGATTATTTCACTGAAAAGCTGCAAGCAAATCAGTGAATTAGTCAAACTGGCAACCCACCCTGACTTCTTTTGATTACAAAACCAACAGTCAGGATCTCCCACAGGGGGTGCGGGTATGAGCATCACTCCAAAAGGGGCTTGTAGCAGAACGTTAGCAATCACATCGGACCTGAGGATGAGAGACTAGCCAGGGCAGAGGGACTTCAGGGTCATGAGCTGGAGGCTGTGTAGATGCCATAGCCTTCTAAATAGGACACTCCCATCACCATGTAAAAGAGGCTTGGTGCTCAGCAAGTGTTTGTGAGCACTGTCTGTCGGTAGGGCATTGCTCCATGTCTGCCTGAAAGATTAAAATGTAAGAGTGAAGAAGAAGGGCAAGGAGTCAGCCCTCTCTCTCTCTCTCTCTCTCTCTCTCTCTCTCTCTCTCTCTCTGTGTGTGTGTGTGTGTGTGTGTGTGTGTGTATGTGTGTGTGTGTGTCTGTCTGTCTGTGTGACAATAGCAATAACTTTGATAGAAGGTGAATGACTTACTGATCTGGTTAATTAATATTAATTTTAATATTAATTCTTGTCAGAATGTGAGCAAATACTCCAAAACTGTGAAACTCATATAAATGAAAAACATTTTATTTATTTAGAGATTTATTTACATCTATTCTATGTGTATGGCTGTTTTGCTCGAATGTATGGGTATGCCTCACGTGTGCAGCTGAAGCCCATGGACATCAGAAGAGGGTGCCATTCTCTAGAACTGGAGCTGCAGATGCTTGTGAGTTGCTGTGTAAGGGTGAGGCAATGAGCAGGGTCTTCTGCAAGAGCAGCTAGGCGCTCTTAACCTCTAGCATCTCTCTAGCCCCCAAAGCTAAACTTTTAAATGAAGGAAGACACAGACCCTGATGCTAGAGGGGCCTGTGACATAGAGCTGCATAGTCTTCCCTAACGCTGGACCTTAGTCAGCAGACATTACTATCGGATCGAAGAACGCCTCAGTGTTCCTGAACTCATTTTGGTTGTCACCATTATTTTGAAAAAAAATTTAGGTTACCATTTTTATCATATTTTGAAAGTATCCTAATTCATATACCCATAAAATGGAAATAGCATGTAGCCTTTTAGTGGAGTGTTTGCCTATTGCCATGGGTTGGGATTCCCAGCCCTGCAAGACAAAGATGTTAACACAAGCCTAAAGATGCACGCAGAGTTGAAATGGTCCAGAAAGTTAAGTCATGTCTGTCTGTCAGACACAGACGTGAGATCATTAGAATTTGGTTTTGTTTCACAGAAGTGTTTCACAGAAGTGTCTTGTTTCTTTTAACTTTTCATTTATTTAAAAAAAAGACAGCTTAAAATAATCACATTGTTATTAATGTGTTTTCTCTATTTAGACCTGTCATTCTCCCCCCACCCTCTCCTCTTTCTCTCCGAAATCCTCACAATAGAAGGTTTATGTGATTTTAGGAGCATTATGATTTTAAATAGGGCACCTACAAAATGTGTGTCTAAATATTTATGTATATGCACACACATTATATATATACATACATATATATATCAACATTTCTCTTATGTTCTCTCTGCTTATAATTTTAACAATGAAAGCTGAGATTAGGGATTAAATTATTACTTAATAATCTAAACTGACATAGAGAGCTCATACAAATACTTTTAAAATTCTAATATTTTAGAAAAGTAAAGATGTTTTCTCATGAACTCATGCAATTCTTGTTTAAAACCTGGGCAAAATTTAACTGTACAGACTGCCAAGTAAAAAAAGACTGAAAGTGTGATAATAGCACTTTACATTTTTACAGAGCATCCAATGTTCAGTTTTGAGGAACCCAGCAAACCAGTTCCGATCTTCCCTGCTTCTTCTGCCCCTAATCTCTTCATCCATAGAGGGGATTTTCCCACAGTCATAGTAACTAGTTAGCTTATATTTAATAAAGGATTGACTCTCAATTTAAATAAGGGTAAAGTCTCGGTGGTAAGATTCTTGGTCAGGTTTATGAGGGAGCCTTCTGCTTTTCCTCCCCAAGAACACCTTGACGTAGTTACACATAATTTAAAAAGTGTACTGCATTGTCTGAGACTAAGTCCTCTTTGGAGTAATGTTGGCGAGAGTTAATGAAACCTCCTGTCTCAGGCCAATTTAAAAAAAAAATCTTCACCAAGACTGTATGGTCTTGATAGTTTTAAAATGATAGATTGAAATATTTTTACACAAGATAGAATGCATGAGTTGCATTCCCTCGATCACTTAGATTGTTTTGGTGTGGAGAAGTAAAAGTCCCCCCCAACTCCTCTGTGTGTGTGTGTGTGTGTGTGTGTGTGTGTGTGTAGTGCGTGCACACTACAGAATTCATGTGGAGGCAAGAGGGAAACCATCAGGAGCTGATTCTCTGCGTTCACCGGGCAGGTTCTGAGAATGGGACTCAGGTGGTTTGACTTGGCAACAAATCCTTTTACTGTTGGGCCATCTCACCAGCCCCTAGTCAAACTGCTTCCCAACACCCACATGGTGGCTCACAACCATCTTCAACTCCTGTCACAAATGGTTCCATACCTGCTTCTGAACTCCACGGGCACCAGGAATACATGGAGTACACACATATATATGTGGGCAAAACACTCATATACATAAAATAAAACAAAAAGTGTGACAATTTAAAAATCTAATTTTCTTTGTCGTAAAGGTTCTTAAAATAGCTATGTTATCAGTGCAGTACCATTATGTAAAAATATCTTAAAACATGTTTTTCCATGCTATATATCCAAACTTTAAAAAATCTTGTTCAGTAAGTTCTTTAATTTCGTCATCTCTCCTTGCCTCTTCCTTGCCTCCCTCCTTCCTGCCCCCTGTACTTCCACTTCCCCCCCCCTCCCCTGCCTCTCTCCCTCCCTCCCTCTCCCCTCTTTCTGCTTTTCTATCTCCCTCTTGGCCTTCCCCCTCTCAAATATTAAAACAAGTTAATTTGAGAAATTATCCATTATTTATTTTTGTATTTTGGGAACAGAAAAAAAAAAATGATCTCAAGCACGTGATTGTGACAGTAGGCTCCTCCTTCTCAAGGGTGTGCGGTTTCTTATCATTTTAGTTAAACACCAGTAGCTGTGGATTTAAGCTTCGAGTCTGGCTTTTGTTAGAAACGGGATTTTTTTCCCCCTCTTCTCTTCATTCACATCTTTTTAGCTCTTTTCTAAAGCATCCGACACCCATTCCCCTTCTGAGTCAAATGAGAGATATCAGTTTATTTTCACAGACTTTGGAGTAAACTCTGTATTTTCCCCTCTTAACCTCTTCTTGTCTTTGTAAAGCCCACTCTTTCACATTTGATGTCCGAGATCTCCTAACTGGATGGTTGGTTTCAGCAACATTTTGCTACGAATAGTTTGTGTTTGACCAAGAAACAATGGTAAGTGACAAGGTCCTGGCCTAGAAGGCTTGCTATTGGGAGGGGAAAGAAGAGCACAGAAAAACAGGTGAAAAGTGAAGTTCAAACATTCCGTATCTTGCTTTAAGGACGGGTTTGTTTACCTTCTGCTGGGCAGGGCAAACAGAAGGAAGGAGCACGTGGCCAGCAGCTGCCGCTCCCTGGGTGCCTAGCTGAGTTGAGTCTTTGCTCTTTTCTGGAGAATTTTCCAGTCTTGTGGTTTTCTGTTACATTCATTATCTGTGAGTACATAGATTCTAGGAAGCTTTATGTGTGTGTGCACACTCGTGTATGTGGTGGTTGAATGAGTGTGTTTGTGTGTGTGCGTGTGCGTGCATGCACAGGTGTGCGTGTGGAGAGCAGTGATTGATATTGGGTGTTTTCCTCAATCATTTCCATCTTTGATATTTTCAGGGACAGTCTTTCAGTGAACCAGGAGCTCCCTGGTCCTACAAGACTAACTGGTGATACCTTTCAGGAATCTTTCTGTCTCGGCCTCTTCCTGTGTTAGGATTACAGATGTGCACCCTCATTCTTAGGGGATAGATCAGGGAGTCAAGCCTTGGGATGTGTACATGCTAGGGAAACACTGCACCAGGAAGTTACATTCTCAGCCACGATCTCATCTCGTTAGTCTTGATCTCGGCTCTAAATGAAACTAGACTTCACACATTTTCCATTGTGTCAAGGTGTTTCCTTAGCAGAGTTCAAAATCTAGTGTTCATCAAGGCCCCAGGAGCTGCTCGCAGAGGTGTCTGCTTCAGATTAGTTATGCTGGGGTCTTTCCTTCCTTCTTTTCTCTTTCTCCTTCTTGGTAGACTGCTTCGTGTATATAAAGTAGCTCGATGTTGTTGAGCTTGTTCTTAGCACCATGCAAGTTGTGAGGATTAATGCTTTAGTTAAAGTGATCGTCAATTCCGGACATACTGAGGCCTCCCTACTTTCGAAGAGAAAAGAGAGCATTTGGCAGTGTTTGCGGAGTCAAAGGCAGGCTGTGATAACATTATTTTTGTCTGTTTTCTAACTATGTAGATTCTGGTCTTTAAAATATGCTTGGAATTTTCTGTGGACTCATGATGCCAAAGTTGGAAGAGCACTGAAGGAACATCTGAGAAGCCCTCTTTTGTAGATAAGAGGCCTTGTAGGGATCAGTGAGTCACCCAGCATCAGGAGCCTGCTGGGCTTTGTAGGGACCTCTCTAGGGATTGGAGGGCAATCTCCATCTCAGCTGTTTCCCGGAATGGAAGGGGCTAGGGCTCTAAGACAGCACTGCTCCCTTCCCTTGCTTGTGTTTTTAATGAGATGTTTCCGGATGAAGGGTTGCCTCCCAAATTCTCTAGACCCTGTGAATGTCAACTTATATGAAGGAGAATCTTAGAGACGCAATGAAAGTCAGGTTTTTAAGAGAAAAAACATCACTTTGGATTATTTAGAGGAGCCCTGACTCCAGTGATGTGTCTTTAGCACCAAAAGGCAGAAGAGAGCTGGGACTTAGTAGAGAAGGTGACGGGAAGATAGAATCAGAGCTTAGAGGCCATGGTGATCACAGCCAAGAAAACTCAGCAGTCATTCCAGAGGCTGGATGGGAGAGATTCTCCCTTAGAATCTCTAATAGTGGGGTCTGCTAGCATCTAGATTTCTGGACTCAAGTATTTGAGAGAATCTATTTCTGTTGTTTAAGTATCCTGACTTACGATTGCTTCTTACAGCAAGCACAGAAAATTGGCATCTGATGGAGAAGGGAGAGCACAGAATCTATACCCTTTGATCATTTCTAATTTCACAGTTTTCAGAGAGAGCACATTTCTGTAGTTGGAGAGCTTCAGAGGCACACAAAGGTTTTAGTTATGATCATTAGAAAGTAACTCAGATTGAAGAAAAAAGACATCTCCTAAAGGTAGACTTTAGAACATCTTGTTGGCTAAAATGAAGGAGAACAGAGAGGCAGATTATGTTTTGCTTTGTGCCCACACTCTCCCACTGCCTCTTCCTCCTCTCAGAGCTGTGTCAGCCAGCTGCACACCAGAGAACACTCCTGTCTTTCTTCTAACCTCCTTTAACCTCTGACTCATTCCCTCAGGCCTTTCTTAGCGTGCACCCCCACCTTCAAATTAATATATAGCAAGGAGATAAACGCTGATTGTAATTCATTGTTACCCTGCATTAGCCAGACTCTTACCTGAGAGGAGAAGGGAAGCCAGTGAGGGTTTCTGCAAACTCTACACCAGTCAAAGGGACAGAAGTTCTGGGGACGATGACAGAGAAGCAGTCTTGCTCTTCTCGCTGTGCTTGGCTAAGGACAGCTCGGTTGGTGAGCAGCCTCTCGTGCCGGTGTTTTCCCACATATGTACGAGGAGTAGATATTTGAGGAGTAGATACCCCAAGAATGGAAGAAATATTATCTTATTTCTCCAGGCATGCCTTTCTCCTGAATTTCTGACAAGTGAGACAAGGCCGCTTCCTTCTTTGTGAGCCTCTTACTTGAATACGATTTTCTTTCTATCACTTGAATACTATACCTTTCTGTGCCGCAGTTTCCTTAAATACACAAAAGGTACAATAGCGAGCTTCCGTCAGAGGCTTGTTGTGAGAGTAAATGACTGAATCTGAAAGAACTTTAAGGGCAGTGCCTGGTGTACACAGAGACTCCCATAAATGCTAGCTGTCATTGTTTATTAGAATGAAACCCCTTTTTGGCCTCTGCTTCTATGAGGAAGGGCCATTCCTAGGGCAGGCAAACCTTTTGACTCATTCCCTAGTCCTCATTGACTTGCTTTCCAGGGATAGTCATCCTGATTCAATTTCCTGGGGACTCCTTTGAAGGTCCTTCAACCTAGACTGGGTTAGAAATAAAGTTGCTAGTTTTCTTTTAATTAAAAAAAATTTTTTTTCTGGGGTTGTAGGGATGACTCAGGTTCTGAGCACTGGCTTCTCTTCCAGAGGATCTAGGTTCAATTCCCAGCTCCCATCTGGAGGCTTACAACCATCTGGAACTCTAGCCCAAGGTGACCCAATATCTTCCTTTAGCTTTTGTAGGCACTAGGCATGCACACAGTGCACAAACGTACATGTAAGCAAAACACTCATGTAGAAAAAACAAATTACAGATAAATTAGAAAAAACTGCATTGTAATTGTGCATGTCTAAGGGACAGGTTGTGTTGTGTTTTGTGTGTGTGTGTGTAAATCTGTATGTATATATACATGGAGTAAATGTAAATGATCAGGCCAGAGTAATCAACATATCTATATCTTAGATGTTGTCTTAGTGAGGGTGACTATTGCTGGACCAAAAGCAACTTGAGAAGGAAAGGGTTTTTTTTTTTTTTTTTTTTTTTTTTTTTTTTTTGCTTACATTTTCACATCAAAGGAAGTCAGGAGAGGAACTGAAAGAGAGCAGGAACCTGGAGCTGGTACAGAAGCCACAGAGGAGTGCTGCTCACTGGCTTGTTTCCCTTCGCTTGTTCAACTTGCTTTCTTATAGAACCCAAAATCAGGCCAAGGATGGCAACATCCACGACGGGTTGGGCCTCCCCCATCCAGCACTAATTAGGAATTAAGCTTGGCTACAGCTTAATTATGAAGTCATTTTCTCAATTCCTTCTTCTCAGATGGCTCTAGCTTGGGTCAAATTGACATAAAACTTGCTAGTACAGATGTAGATACTTTGTGTTGGGAACATTCAAAATCTTTCCTACTAGCTGTCTTAAGACATTCACTTCATTGTTGTCTGAGGATCAGGACAAGGTAGCCAAGCTTGTTCTCACGTTTCCGTTAAAGCCCCTCCTCACAAGGAAGACCTGCGGCCACTTCTTTAGTTCCTGCTCTTATTTTGGAAGTGGTAGGAGCGGATGCCTGCTATTGCCAAGTTTCTGCTCTTATTCTTTTGCTACCCTTTCTTTCGTCTGTCTTCTTGTTGACTCTGTGCTCCCATGGGTGTCAGGAGGAATATCTACGTAGTTGTTAGCTGTTGGGTAGTGTTGTGATTTGCCTTGGAGTTATCTGTATTTTGATGCTAATTCCACTGCCCCAAGGACAGCTACCTAGTCAAGTACTCAGATGTCAGATGACATCACCAGAACCACCTCCCCATTGAATTTGTAAAGTACAGGTGAGGAGCAGGAACAGGATAGAAGGAGGCCTGTCATTGGAGGAGAAGGAAGGATGGGCGGGAGAGAAGTTTGAAGGAAGAGGAGGAGACTAGGAGAGAGGAAGGGACAGGACAGAGAGGAGAGAGAGAGGGGAGAAGCCATGGCAGGTGATGTTAAGATTCTGCTCTGTGTATTTACAGGTTGTTATCAATGTTCCTAAGGCATGGATGGTACTGGGCTTTGTATGTTTAAGTGGGCAATTATATCTTACCAATTGGATCTAAGATTATTGTGTTGTGTGTTCCTTCATGTATGGGTTTGAGTGTAGGAAAGTGTGCGGCTGGGATGAGTTTCCGCCAAGATAGCTAGCAGATATCTTGGGGCACCGCGGTGAGGACCAAGCGGGTAAAAGATTGCCATACGTTTTTATTTTTATTATTTATTATTTATTATTATTTATTATTATTATTTATATTCACAACAACAGGGTAGAACTTCAGTCATGGTAGAGGGAGTCTTGTTTGAAGAACGTGGGTGTTCAGATGCGCTCCCTGGTTAAGGATCCAGGTTCTTCCTTCCTCGAATGAGTCACTTAAGATATCGTGTTCAAATATCTCTTTAAGTCGGCTTGCAAGGAGAAAACACCCACAGTTTCTCCTTCCTCACGTCCACATGCTCCCCCGAAAGGGATCTTTAAAGCTATACCAAGAATGCCCGGCTGTGGAAATGAGGAAAGCTGTGCAGTACAGGGATCGTAAACAGAAGACTTTTATTCCTGAGCAAGCAAAATGAAAATTCAGCAAACAAATGGAAGAATCAAGATAAAGACCCCAAAGACAAAACAGGAACTTGAACTATATAACAATGAACACAAAACCAAATCCTCTCAACACCTGGCGATTATATTGGCCTTGTTGTGAGTCAGGGTGACAAGCTACTCCTAGAAACAAACGGGAAGTATTTCTACAAGCATAGAAATCCTAACATTCAGCATGTGTGCAATGTACTTGTCAACATGCTCTAGCATATTTTCTTATATGTTCCTATACTAACCGTGGGTATTTGACCAACCATGGGTACTTGAACTTGAAACTGCTTCCCTGATTATCAACATGGGGAAAAGGGCTAGCCTAGTGTTAGAGCCATTTAGCTGATACTTGAGTTTCCTCCCTTCCTTCCTTCCTTCCTTCCTTCCTTCCTTCCTTCCTTCCTTTCTTCCTTCCTTTCTTTCTTCTTATGTTTTGTGTGCAATGAATCTGACTTCTAAATTAAGACAGAACAAATATTCATGGTATGCCATTTTGGAAACTCACGTTCTTCCATTACTGTCTGGACCCAGAGAATTTCCCTTTTCGAGGTTATTGGTGGGAGACTGAGATTTGCTGAATTCAATCAGCGATTTAGGGAAAGAGCATTGTGTTTCAAAAGAAGTGCAAAGGTGTGATAGGAAAGAATTTGTTGATAAAGATGAGAATAGCTGGTTAGCACCAGAACATGCTACAATGCTAACAAGCTTGTTACCTTACGCACTATCACACGAGCAATCCCTGAGTGTGGGATGATAAAAAAAGGTGAACCCGCAGAGCTGGCAAGATGGCTCAGAGGGCAGAGCACTAACTCTGCAAGTGTGGTGATGGAAGTTCAAAAGATGGAGTCCACATAAAAGTGGGAGGAGAGTGGACTCCACGAAGTTGTCCTCCATGTGCAAAGTTGAACTCCATGTGCAGTCTCTTCAATATATACCCACTATAAACACTCACCACACACACACACACACACACACACACGCACGCACTCATTCACCATACATAGACACAAACCATATCCACACACATATACACAGATCATACACACATACACATACATTTACTACAAGCACATTCAATGCACACATAAACATTTACCACACACATACAATGCACACACAGACATTCAACACACATACGTTCAACATAAACACACTCATTCACTGCACATCCACCCACACATTTAACACACATACAGATTCAACACACAGATATTCAACACACACACGCCACACAGACACACATACACATTTATCAAACACACATTCACCACACACACTTACCACACTCATTCACTTCACACACACACACACACACTCACCACTCATTCACTACACATACACACACACACCATACATTCACCACATATACACACCGCATACATACATTCATTACACACACATTCACCACACACACATTCACCACACATACACACACATTTCTCTCTCTCTCTCTCTCTCTCTCTCTCTCTCTCTCTCTCTCTCTCTCTCTCTCTCTCTCTCTCTCCCTTCCCACACACCCTGCAAGGATAAATAAGCAATTTTAAAAGTTACAACTATCATAGAAAGCCCTGGCCAGTTCTGATGGCACTGAACATGTGCTTCTCACCAGTGGCTGTCCATAGTGGGGCTTACCTCAGTATGAGTTTTTCTTACATTGTGTTAACTTATGTCTTCTTCCTCGCTTCTTAGGGTGAAGTTCTGAAGAGTATGCTGCCCCTGTGTTTGTACTTCGCAGTATCCGCCAAGGGACTTTTACATCTACTCTTGTTTTGGACAAGGAGTTTACTTGACACACAGGCTTCATTTTGTTTTGTTTTGAATTTGGCTTGGTTTCTGTCTCCTACTCAACCTTCCTTAAAATGTTTAATTATGATTTTATACCTATGTGTGTTTTGCTTGCAGCTATGTCTATAAACCACGGGGAAGGCTGATGTCCTTTGAGGCCAGAAGAAGGCATCAGCTCCCTGGGGACGGGAGTTACAGTTGGCTGTGAACTGCCATGTAGGCGCTGAGACCAGGATCTCTGGAGAAGCATCAGTGCCACAGAGACTCCTCTCCAGTCCAAGCTGAAGCTGTGTTAGTGGGGGATGATTTTCTGGCCTTGTTCTCATACAGTCTATCTCCTAGACTGAGGTTTTCTCCCTGGATGATTTACACTATGTAAAACAGCACTTCTGGGAGGTTGGGGATTTAGCTCAGTGGTAGAGCGCTTGCCTAGCAAGCACAAGGCCCTGGGTTCGGTCCCCAGTTCCGGAAAAAAAAAACAGCACTTCTGGACAACGTTCTGGTGTGTAATGGACTATGGGCACTGGCATGGGGCAGGGGAGTCCCCGAAGCTTTCTTTCTCTGTCCCATCAGCTCACATTGCTCGTCCCTGATTCTCCCTACATTGTATAAAAGTTGATCGGTGGTAGTTGCCTTTTCACTGACTGGGGTAACGTGGGGCTGCTCCGTTTCTGGGGAGATGGAGGCTGCTGCTACTGCCATTTCTCCTCAGCCTGTGCTTCTCCTTCTTCTGGCTGTGACTTCTTGTTTGGATCTCGTCCTCTTGCTTGTGTGCTACCATTGTTTATGTGGTCTGGGTAGAGACCCCTCTAGAAACAATTGAATACTGTCTCAGCTAACGGGTAGCGGTGGAAGGAATTGGAAAGATGGCTGTAACAGTCCACAACTGTAGTAACGTTTAAGCTGATGCAACTGGGGGAGATGCCACAGAAGTCTACGGAAACCAAATAAACAGGTAGCGCTGAGGGTAGAATAAGAATACAGACGCAGTTATTGCAAATGCCATTTTAAATTACAGTAAATCCAGGCTTTCTGCAGGCATCGAGTCTCTACTAAACAATGCAAGATTTCAATTCTTTCATACAATGCTGAGATACACTTTTACTATTAGGTCAGAGATAATTTAGACTTCTTTATCGTATTTTCCAGTTCTTTGTTAATAATAAAATTCTTGGGTTTTAGATGGGTAAATGTCTTCCCAGAAGGAGGTCTAGGGTTTCCAGTTTCCTTTGCCACCAGGTTTGCCGTCTAATGAAATCCCGGTAGATGGAGTATGCTTGTCAATGATGAGAAACGTTTCCGTGAAGTTTCCTTAAAGAAGTCTCTCCTTCTCTCTTTGCTAATCCTTTTAAGTTCAAGGTAAAGGAATAGAAGTCCTCTGTATGCAAATAAGATTGATGCTATTTAAGTCTTCTTTTGTTTTTGGCAACATAAGTCATAAAGTTGATAATTAAAATACAGTCTAGTCAACTTTTCTTGGGCACCATAGTTATGCTGGCCATGAAAAGAACATTTCAAAATTATTATCATCTAGAAAAACTAATTTTCCCCCAGAGCATATTGTTTAATTGGGACAAATCACTAATCCTATTCAGAGACCCTGCACTATTATTATATCTGAAAATTCATGCTCTTCACGTGTCGGTGAAGTTTTCCTTTGAAAGTCGATCAAATGATGCTCATGAATTCAAATCAAATTACCAGCCTTGATTTACAACGGTTGTTTTCCTGAGCAGATAGATGAGGTTCCCCATTCTCAGAGAGAGCTCGGCCTCTGTAGTAACAAGGAACACCATCCATCAGTCTTGAAGAATGGCAAACACGGCATCGAAAACAGCCACTAAATAAACAGTGGATCTGACACGTGAGTATTGACTTGCTAATGCGAGCATCCTGGATTGATTTCCTACCTACCAACCAGTGTGAATAAGCCTTAGTCATGTGGCAAGGCAGAGAGAGAGAGCGAGAGAGAGAAACACTGAGCACTTGGTTTCTACATATAGTTTTCATTTACATAAAACTTTTATTATCTTGTTGTCTCATTTAGAGAGCCACTAGCTTATAAGCACTCTGAAGGGTGAAGGCATCCCCATTCTCATATCAACTGGGAGAACGTGTATTGCAATGTTCCCTCCTTTTACCTCCTCTTCCTACTTCTAGATTCCTGTAGAGCTCTCTGCATGACATTGAGTAGCCTCAGCCCCACCTGAAGCCTGCCTGTCTTGTACTATCTCTGTAAAATGGAGGAATTGATCAGGATAGTAAGACCTTGGATTGAAGTTGGCAGTCTGATGTTTCTTCATTTTTCCATTTAATTTGTTTTTTTTTTCTTTTTTTCTTTTTTTTTTATTAACTTGAGTATTTCTTACATACATTTCGAGTGTTATTCCCTTTCCCGGTTTCCGGGCAAACATCCCCCTCCCCCCTCTCCTTCCTTATGGGTGTTCCCCTCCCAACCCTCCCCCCATTGCCGCCCTCCCCCCACCAGTCTAGTTCACTGGGGGTTCAGTCTTAGCAGGACCCAGGGCTTCCCCTTCCACTGGTGCTCTTACTAGGATATTCATTGCTACCTATGGGGTCAGAGTCCAGAGTCAGTCCATGTATAGTCTTTAGGTAGTGGCTTAGTCCCTGGAAGCTCTGGTTGCTTGACATTGTTGTACATATGGAGTCTCGAGCCCCTTCAAGCTCTTCCAGTTCTTTCTCTGATTCCTTCAACGGGGGACCTATTCTCAGTTCAGTGGTTTGCTGCTGGCATTCGCCTCTGTATTTGCTGTATTCTGGCTGTGTCTCTCAGGAACGATATACATCCGGCTCCTGTCAGTCTGCACTTCTTTGCTTCATCCATCTTGTCTAATTGGGTGGCTGTATATGTATGGGCCACATGTGGGGCAGGTTCTGAATGGGTGTTCCTTCAGTCTCTGTTTTAATCTTTGCCTCTCCGTTCCCTGCCAAGGGTATTCTTTTTCCTCATTTAAAGAAGGAGTGAAGCATTCACATTTTGATCATCCGTCTTGAGTTTCGTTTGTTCTAGGGATCTAGGGTAATTCAAGCATTTGGGCTAATAGCCACTTATCAATGAGTGCATACCATGTATGTCTTTCTGTGATTGGGTTAGCTCACTCAGGATGATATTTTCCAGTTCCAACCATTTGCCTACGAATTTCATAAACTCGTTGTTTTTGATAGCTGAGTAATATTCCATTGTGTAGATGTACCACATTTTCTGTATCCATTCCTCTGTTGAAGGGCATCTGGGTTCTTTCCAGCTTCTGGCTATTATAAATAAGGCTGCAATGAACATAGTGGAGCACGTGTCTTTTTTATATGTTTGGGCATCTTTTGGGTATATGCCCAAGAGAGGTATAGCTGGATCCTCAGGCAGTTCAATGTCCAATTTTCTGAGGAACCTCCAGACTGATTTCCAGAATGGTTTTACCAGTCTGCAATCCCACCAACAATGGAGGAGTGTTCCTCTTTCTCCACATGCTCGCCAGCATCTGCTGTCACCTGAGTTTTTGATCTTAGCCATTCTCACTGGTGTGAGGTGAAATCTCAGGGTTGTTTTGATTTGCATTTCCCTTATGACTAAAGATGTTGAACATTTCTTTAGGTGTTTCTCAGCCATTCGGCATTCCTCAGCTGTGAATTCTTTGTTTAGCTCTGAACCCCATTTTTTAATAGGGTTATTTGTTTCCCTGCGGTCTAACTTCTTGAGTTCTTTGTATATTTTGGATATAAGGCCTCTATCTGTTGTAGGATTGGTAAAGATCTTTTCCCAATCTGTTGGTTGCCGTTTTGTCCTAACCACAGTGTCCTTTGCCTTACAGAAGCTTTGCAGTTTTATGAGATCCCATTTGTCGATTCTTGATCTTAGAGCATGAGCCATTGGTGTTTTGTTCAGGAAATTTTTTCCAGTGCCCATGTGTTCCAGATGCTTCCCTAGTTTTTCTTCTATTAGTTTGAGTGTGTCTGGTTTGATGTGGAGGTCCTTGATCCACTTGGACTTAAGCTTTGTACAGGGTGATAAGCATGGATCGATCTGCATTCTTCTACATGTTGCCCTCCAGTTGAACCAGCACCATTTGCTGAAAATGCTATCTTTTTTCCATTGGATGGTTTTGGCTCCTTTGTCAAAAATCAAGTGACCATAGGTGTGTGGGTTCATTTCTGGGTCTTCAATTCTATTCCATTGGTCTATCTGTCTGTCTCTGTACCAATACCATGCAGTTTTTATCACTATTGCTCTGTAATACTGCTTGAGTTCAGGGATAGTGATTCCCCCTGAAGTCCTTTTATTGTTGAGGATAGCTTTAGCTATCCTGGGTTTTTTGTTATTCCAGATGAATTTGCAAATTGTTCTGTCTAACTCTTTGAAGAATTGGATTGGTATTTTGATGGGGATTGCATTGAATCTGTAGATTGCTTTTGGTAAAATGGCCATTTTTACTATATTAATCCTGCCAATCCATGAGCATGGGAGATCTTTCCATCTTCTGAGGTCTTCTTCAATTTCTTTCCTCAGTGTCTTGAAGTTCTTATTGTACAGATCTTTTACTTGCTTGCTTAAAGTCACACCGAGGTACTTTATATTATTTGGGTCTATTATGAAGGGTGTCGTTTCCCTAATTTCTTTCTCGGCTTGTTTCTCTTTTGTATAGAGGAAGGCAACTGATTTATTTGAGTTAATTTTATACCCAGCCACTTTGCTGAAGTTGTTTATCAGCTTTAGTAGTTCTCTGGTGGAACTTTTGGGATCACTTAAATATACTATCATGTCATCTGCAAATAGTGATATTTTGACCTCTTCTTTTCCGATCTGTATCCCTTTGATCTCCTTTTGTTGTCTGATTGCTCTGGCTAGAACTTCAAGAACTATATTGAATAAGTAGGGAGAGAGTGGGCAGCCTTGTCTAGTCCCTGATTTTAGTGGGATTGCTTCAAGTTTCTCTCCATTTAGTTTAATGTTAGCAACTGGTTTGCTGTATATGGCTTTTACTATGTTTAGGTATGGGCCTTGAATTCCTATTCTTTCCAGGACTTTTATCATGAAGGGGTGTTGAATTTTGTCAAATGCTTTCTCAGCATCTAATGAAATGATCATGTGGTTCTGTTCTTTCAGTTTGTTTATATAATGGATCACGTTGATGGTTTTCCGTATATTAAACCATCCCTGCATGCCTGGGATGAAGCCTACTTGATCATGGTAGATGATTGTTTTGATGTGCTCTTGAATTCGGTTTGCCAGAATTTTATTGAGTATTTTTGCGTCGATATTCATAAGGGAAATTGGTCTGAAGTTCTCTTTCTTTGTTGTGTCTTTGTGTGGTTTAGGTATAAGAGTAATTGTGGCTTCGTAGAAGGAATTCGGTAGGGCTCCATCTGTTTCACTTTTGTGGAATAGTTTGGATAATATTGGTATGAGGTCTTCTATGAAGGTTTGATAGAATTCTGCACTAAACCCGTCTGGACCTGGACTCTTTTTGGTTGGGAGACCTTTAATGACTGCTTCTATTTCCTTAGGAGTTATGGGGTTGTTTAACTGGTTTATCTGTTCCTGATTTAACTTCGATACCTGGTATCTGTCTAGGAGATTGTCCATTTCCTGAAGATTTTCAAATTTTGTTGAATATAGGTTTTTATAGTAAGATCTGATGATTTTTTGAATTTCCTCTGAATCTGTAGTTATGTCTCCCTTTTCATTTCTGATTTTGTTAATTTGGATGTACTCTCTGTGTCCTCTCGTTAGTCTGGCTAAGGGTTTATCTATCTTGTTGATTTTCTCAAAGAACCAACTTTTGGTTCTGTTGATTCTTTCTATGGTCCTTTTTGTTTCTACTTGGTTGATTTCAGCTCTGAGTTTGATTATTTCCTGCCTTCTGCTCCTCCTGGGTGTATTTGCTTCTTTTTTTTTTTTTTTTTTTTTTTCTGATCAATCATTGCCTTTACATTTTATTCAATCATATATTTCTTTTTTTTTTTTATTAACTTGAGTATTTCTTATATACATTTCGAGTGTTATTCCCTTTCCTGGTTTCCGGGCAAACATCCCCCTCCCCCCTCCCCTTCCTTATGGGTGTTCCCCTCCCAACCCTCCCCCCATTGCCGCCCTCCCCCCATAGACTAGTTCACTGGGGGTTCAGTCTTAGCAGGACCCAGGGCTTCCCCTTCCACTGGTGCTCTTACTAGGATATTCATTGCTACCTATGGGGTCAGAGTCCAGGGTCAGTCCATGTATAGTCTTTAGGTAGTGGCTTAGTCCCTGGAAGCTCTGGTTGCTTGGCATTGTTGTACTTTTGGGGTCTCGAGCCCCTTCAAGCTCTTCCAGTTCTTTCTCTGATTCCTTCAATAGGGGACCTATTCTCAGTTCAGTGGTTTGCTGCTGGCATTCGCCTCTATATTTGCTGTATTCTGGCTGTGTCTCTCAGGAGCGATATACATCCGGCTCCTGTCGGTCTGCACTTCTTTGCTTCATCCATCTTGTCTAATTGGGTGGCTGTATATGTATGGGCCACATGTGGGGCAGGCTCTGAATGGGTGTTCCTTCAGTCTCTGTTTTAATCTTTGCCTCTCCCTTCCCTGCCAAGGGTATTCTTTTTCCTCATTTAAAGAAGGAGTGAAGCATTCACATTTTGATCATCCGTCTTGAGTTCGTTTGTTCTAGGGATCTAGGGTAATTCAAGCATTTGGGCTAATAGCCACTTATCAATGAGTGCATACCATGTATGTCTTTCTGTGATTGGGTTAGCTCACTCAGGATGATATTTTCCAGTTCCAACCATTTGCCTACGAATTTCATAAACTCGTTGTTTTTGATAGCTGAGTAATATTCCAT
The DNA here is from genome assembly GCF_021556685.1 of Rattus norvegicus. Taxonomy (NCBI): domain Eukaryota; kingdom Metazoa; phylum Chordata; class Mammalia; order Rodentia; family Muridae; genus Rattus; species Rattus norvegicus. Next base: position 219,875,743 of record NC_141535.1, on the reverse strand, counting down.
TGTGTAGATGTACCACATTTTCTGTATCCATTCCTCTGTTGAAGGGCATCTGGGTTCTTTCCATTTTCTGGCTATTATAAATAAGGCTGCGATGAACATAGTGGAGCACGTGTCTCTTTTATATGTTGAGGCATCTTTTGGGTATATGCCCAAGAGAGGTATAGCTGGATCCTCAGGCAGTTCAATGTCCAATTTTCTGAGGAACCTCCAGACTGATTTCCAGAATGGTTTTACCAGTCTGCAATCCCACCAACAATGGAGGAGTGTTCCTCTTTCTCCACATGCTCGCCAGCATCTGCTGTCACCTGAGTTTTTGATCTTAGCCAATCGCACTGGTGTGAGGTGAAATCTCAGGGTTGTTTTGATTTGCATTTCCCTTATGACTAAAGATGTTGAACATTTCTTTAGGTGTTTCTCAGCCATTCGGCATTCCTCAGCTGTGAATTCTTTGTTTAGCTCTGAACCCCATTTTTTAATAGGGTTATTTGTTTCCCTGCGGTCTAACTTCTTGAGTTCTTTGTATATTTTGGATATAAGGCCTCTATCTGTTGTAGGATTGGTAAAGATCTTTTCCCAATCTGTTGGTTGCCGTTTTGTCCTAACCACAGTGTCCTTTGCCTTACAGAAGCTTTGCAGTTTTATGAGATCCCATTTGTCGATTCTTGATCTTAGAGCATGAGCCATTGGTGTTTTGTTCAGGAAATTTTTTCCAGTGCCCATGTGTTCCAGATGCTTCCCTAGTTTTTCTTCTATTAGTTTGAGTGTGTCTGGTTTGATGTGGAGGTCCTTGATCCACTTGGACTTAAGCTTTGTACAGGGTGATAAGCATGGATCGATCTGCATTCTTCTACATGTTGCCCTCCAGTTGAACCAGCACCATTTGCTGAAAATGCTATCTTTTTTCCATTGGATGGTTTTGGCTCCTTTGTCAAAAATCAAGTGACCATAGGTGTGTGGGTTCATTTCTGGGTCTTCAATTCTATTCCATTGGTCTATCTGTCTGTCTCTGTACCAATACCATGCAGTTTTTATCACTATTGCTCTGTAATACTGCTTGAGTTCAGGGATAGTGATTCCCCCTGAAGTCCTTTTATTGTTGAGGATAGCTTTAGCTATCCTGGGTTTTTTGTTATTCCAGATGAATTTGCAAATTGTTCTGTCTAACTCTTTGAAGAATTGGATTGGTATTTTGATGGGGATTGCATTGAATCTGTAGATTGCTTTTGGTAAAATGGCCATTTTTACTATATTAATCCTGCCAATCCATGAGCATGGGAGATCTTTCCATCTTCTGAGGTCTTCTTCAATTTCTTTCCTCAGTGTCTTGAAGTTCTTATTGTACAGATCTTTTACTTGCTTGCTTAAAGTCACACCGAGGTACTTTATATTATTTGGGTCTATTATGAAGGGTGTCGTTTCCCTAATTTCTTTCTCGGCTTGTTTCTCTTTTGTATAGAGGAAGGCAACTGATTTATTTGAGTTAATTTTATACCCAGCCACTTTGCTGAAGTTGTTTTTCAGCTTTAGTAGTTCTCTGGTGGAACTTTTGGGATCACTTAAATATACTATCATGTCATCTGCAAATAGTTATATTTTGACCTCTTCTTTTCCAATCTGTATCCCTTTGATCTCCTTTTGTTGTCTGATTGCTCTGGCTAGAACTTCAAGAACTATATTGAATAAGTAGGGAGAGAGTGGGCAGCCTTGTCTAGTCCCTGATTTTAGTGGGATTGCTTCAAGTTTCTCTCCATTTAGTTTAATGTTAGCAACTGGTTTGCTGTATATGGCTTTTACTATGTTTAGGTATGGGCCTTGAATTCCTATTCTTTCCAGGACTTTTATCATGAAGGGGTGTTGAATTTTGTCAAATGCTTTCTCAGCATCTAATGAAATGATCATGTGGTTCTGTTCTTTCAGTTTGTTTATATGATGGATCACGTTGATGGTTTTCCGTATATTAAACCATCCCTGCATGCCTGGGATGAAGCCTACTTGATCATGGTGGATGATTGTTTTGATGTGCTCTTGAATTCGGTTTGCCAGAATTTTATTGAGTATTTTTGCGTCGATATTCATAAGGGAAATTGGTCTGAAGTTCTCTTTCTTTGTTGTGTCTTTGTGTGGTTTAGGTATAAGAGTAATTGTGGCTTTGTAGAAGGAATTCGGTAGGGCTCCATCTGTTTCAATTTTGTGGAATAGTTTGGATAATATTGGTATGAGGTCTTCTATGAAGGTTTGATAGAATTCTGCACTAAACCCATCTGGACCTGGGCTCTTTTTGGTTGGGAGACCTTTAATGACTGCTTCTATTTCCTTAGGAGTTATGGGGTTGTTTAACTGGTTTATCTGTTCCTGATTTAACCTCGATACCTGGTATCTGTCTAGGAAATTGTCCATTTCCTGAAGATTTTCAAATTTTGTTGAATATAGGTTTTTATAGTAAGATCTGATGATTTTTTGAATTTCCTCCGAATCTGTAGTTATGTCTCCCTTTTCATTTCTGATTTTTTTAATTTGGACACACTCTCTGTGTCCTCTCGTTAGTCTGGCTAAGGGTTTATCTATCTTGTTGATTTTCTCAAAGAACCAACTTTTGGTTCTGTTGATTCTTTCTATGGTCCTTTTTGTTTCTACTTGGTTGATTTCAGCTCTGAGTTTGATTATTTCCTGCCTTCTACTCCTCCTGGGTGTATTTGCTTCTTTTTGTTCTAGAGCTTTTAGGTGTGATGTCAAGCTGCTGACATATGCTCTTTCCTGTTTCTTTCTGCAGGCACTCAGCGCTATGAGTTTTCCTCTTAGCACAGCTTTCATTGTGTCCCATAAGTTTGGGTATGTTGTACCTTCATTTTCATTAAATTCTAAAAAGTTTTTAATTTCTTTCTTTATTTCTTCCTTGACCAGGTTATCATTGAGTAGAGCATTGTTCAATTTCCACGTATATGTGGGCATTCTTCCCTTATTGTTATTGAAGACCAGTTTTAGGCCGTGGTGGTCCGATAGCACGCATGGGATTACTTCTATCTTTCTGTACCTGTTGAGGCCCGTTTTTTGACCAATTATATGGTCAATTTTGGAGAAAGTACCATGAGGAGCTGAGAAGAAGGTATATCCTTTTGCTTTAGGATAGAATGTTCTATAAATATCCGTTAAGTCCATTTGGCTCATGACTTCTCTTAGTTTGTCGACATCACTGTTTAATTTCTGTTTCCATGATCTGTCCATTGATGAGAGTGGGGTGTTGAAATCTCCCACTATTATTGTGTGAGGTGCAATGTGTGTTTTGAGCTTTAGTAAGGTTTCTTTTACATATGTAGGTGCCCTTGTATTTGGGGCATAGATATTTAGGATTGAGAGTTCATCTTGGTGGATTTTTCCTTTGATGAATATGAAGTGTCCTTCCTTATCTTTTTTGATGACTTTTAATTGGAAATTGATTTTATTTGATATTAGAATGGCTACTCCAGCTTGCTTCTTCTGACCATTTGCTTGGAAAGTTGTTTTCCAGCCTTTCACTCTGAGGTAGTGTCTGTCTTTGTCTCTGAGGTGTGTTTCCTGTAGGCAGCAGAATGCAGGGTCCTCGTTGCGTATCCAGTTTGTTAATCTATGTCTTTTTATTGGGGAGTTGAGGCCATTGATATTGAGAGATATTAAGGAATAGTGATTATTGTTTCCCTTTATATTCATATTTGGATGTGAGGTTATGTTTGTGTGCTTTCATTCTCTTTGTTTTGTTGCCAAGACGATTAGTTCCTTGCTTCTTCTAGGGTATAGCTTGCCTCCTTATGTTGGGCTTTACCATTTATTATCCTTTGTAGTGCTGGATTTGTAGAAAGATATTGTGTAAATTTGGTTGTCGTGGAATATCTTGGTTTCTCCATCAATGTTAATTGAGAGTTTTGCTGGATACAGTAACCTGGGCTGGCATTTGTGTTCTCTTAGGGTCTGTATGACATCAGTCCAGGATCTTCTGGCCTTCATAGTTTCTGGCGAGAAGTCTGGTGTGATTCTGATAGGTCTCCCTTTATATGTTACTTGACCTTTTTCCCTTACTGCTTTTAATATTCTTTCTTTATTTTGTGCGTTTGGTGTTTTGACAATTATGTGACGGGAGGTGTTTCTTTTCTGGTCCAATCTATTTGGAGTTCTGTAGGCTTCTTGTATGTCAATGGGTATCTCTTTTTTTAGGTTAGGGAAGTTTTCTTCTATGATTTTGTTGAAGATATTTACTGGTCCTTTGAGCTGGGAGTCTTCACTCTCTTCTATACCTATTATCCTTAGGTTTGATCTTCTCATTGAGTCCTGGATTTCCTGTATGTTTTGGACCAGTAGCTTTTTCTGCTTTACATTATCTTTGACAGTTGAGTCAATGATTTCTATGGAATCTTCTGGTCCTGAGATTCTCTCTTCCATCTCTTGTATTCTGTTGGTGAAGCTTGTATCTACAGCTCCTTGTCTCTTCTTTTGGTTTTCTATATCCAGGGTTGTTTCCATGTGTTCTTTCTTGATTGCTTCTATTTCCATTTTTAATTCCTTCAACTGTTTGATTGTGTTTTCCTGGAATTCTTTCAGGGATTTTTGCGATTCCTCTCTGTAGGCTTCTACTTGTTTATTAATGTTTTCCTGTGTTTCCCTAAGTTTGTTCATGTCTTTCTTGAAGTCCTCCAGCATCATGATCAAATATGATTTTGAAACTAGATCTTGCTTTTCTGGTGTGTTTGGAAATTCCATGTTTGTTTTGGTGGGGGAATTGGGCTCCGATGATGGCATGTAGTCTTGGTTTCTGTTGCTTGGGTTCCTGCGCTTGCCTCTCGCCATCAGATTATCTCTAGTGTTACTTTGTTCTGCTATTTCTGACAGTGGCTAGACTATCCTATAAGCCTGTGTGCCAGGAGTGCTGTAGACCTGTTTTCCTCTCTTTCAGTCAGTTATGGGGACAGAGTGTTCTGCTTTCGGGCGTGTAGTTTTTCCTCTCTACAGGTCTTCAGCTGTTCCTGTGGGCCTGTGTCTTGAGTTCACCAGGCAGCTTTCTTGCAGCAGAAAATTTGGTCTTACCTGTGGTCCTGAGGCTCAAGTTCGCTCGTGGGGTGCTGCCCAGGGGCTCTCTGCAGCGGCAGCAACCAGGAAGACCTGTGCCGCCCCTTCCGGGAGCTTCAGTGCACCAGGGTTCCAGATGGTCTTTGGCTTTTTCCTCTGGCGTCCGAGATGTGTGTGCAGGGAGCAGTCTCTTCTGGTTTCCCAGGCTTGTCTGCCTCTCTGAAGGTTTAGCTCTCACTCCCACAGGATTTGGGTGCAGAGAACTGTTTATCCGGTCTGTTTCTTTCAGGTTCCGGCGGTGTCTCAGGCAGGTGTCCTGCCGCTCCTGGGCCCTCCCCCACGGGAGCCCAGAGGCCCTATACAGTTTCCTCTTGGGCCAGGGATGTGGGCAGGGGTGAGCAGTGTTGGTGGTCTCCTCCGCTCTGCAGCCTCAGGAGTGCCCTCCTGACCAGGCGGTTGGGTCTCTCTCTCACTGGGTCTGGGAGCAGAGAGCTGCTGCGGGCCAGGATCAGCGGGTGTGGGACTTCCGGTAAACACAGAACGTGCCCGGTCCTAGAGAAATTCTGCTTCCGTGTGTCCCAAGCTCACCAGGCAGCTTTCTTGCAGCAGAAAATTTGGTCTTACCTGTGGTCCCGAGGCTCAGGTTCGCTCGTGGGGTGCTGCCCAGGGGCTCTCTGCAGCGGCAGCAACCAGGAAGACCTGTGCCGCCCCTTCCAGGAGCTTCAGTGCACCATTCCAGATGGTCTTTGGCTTTTTCCTCTGGCGTCCGAGATGTGTGTGCAGGGGGCAGTCTCTTCTGGTTTCCCAGGCTTGTCTGCCTCTCTGAAGGTTTAGCTCTCCCTCCCACGGGATTTGGGTGCAGAGAACTGTTTATCCGGTCTGTTTCTTTCAGGTTCCGGCGGTGTCTCAGGCCGGTGTCCTGCCGCTCCTGGGCCCTCCCCCACGGGAGCCCAGAGGCCCTATACAGTTTCCTCTTGGGCCGGGGATGTGGGCAGGGGTGAGCAGTGTTGGTGGTCTCCTCCGCTCTGCAGCCTCAGGAGTGCCCTCCTGACCAGGCGGTTGGGTCTCTCTCTCACTGGGTCTGGGAGCAGAGAGCTGCTGCGGGCCAGGATAGGTGTTGAATTTTTTAAAAATACTGAACCATTTATTGTAATGCATAGTTTTTCTTTTTCTTTAATTATTATTGTTACAAATAGATATTCATTTAAATTTATAAATGCAACCTACTGAGTTCATATCTTACTGTTTACATGTATATATTTTTAGGGAATGACCAGATCGTTGGATAATCAGTTAGAGAGCTAATGAAACAACATGGCTGCCGAAACAAGACCTGAGCAAAAACACCAACTGATTCAGACAAAGGACATGATGTAGACAAAGGAAATCTCACAAGGCTCTACCCCTAGATGAGAGCCTTGGGCAACAAATGACTACTGAGAGAGGAGATGGAATGTATATTGAAACTTGGAAAGTTTGAGGACTTGAGGTCAATTCTTTGATATATAACCAGACTTGTTAGCAGAGTCATGATAACAACATCATGGAGTGTGATAACAAGAGTAGAAAGAAGTGAAAAGGAAATGTGAAATGGAAAGAACAAGCTGTGTGTGTGTGTGTGTGTGTGTGAGTGTGAGTGTGTATGAGTGTGAATGTGTGTGCATGAGTGTGAGTCTGTGTATGAGTGAGTGTGTGTATGAGTGTGAGTGTGTGTATGAGTGAGTGTGTGTATGAGTGTGAATGTGTGTATGAGTGTGAGTGTGTGTATGAGTGTGAGTGTGTATGAGTGTGAATGTGTGTGTATGAGTGTGAATGTGTGTATGAGTGTGAATGTGTCTGTATGAGTGTGAGTGTGTGTGTGAGTGTGAGTGTGTATGAGTGTGAATGTGTGTGCATGAGTGTGAGTGTGTGTATGAGTGAGTGTGTATGAGTGTGAGTGTGTATGAGTGAGTGTGAATGTGTGTGCATGAGTGTGAGTGTGTGTATGAGTGAGTGTGTATATGAGTGTGAGTGTGTATGAGTGTGAGTGTGTGTATGAGTGTGAGTGTGTATGAGTGTGAATGTGTGTGTATGAGTGTGAATGTGTGTATGAGTGTGAATGTGTGTGTATGAGTGTGAGTGTGTATTAGTGTGAGTGTGTATGAGTGTGAGTGTGAATGTGTGTATGAGTGTGAATGTGTGTGTATGAGTGTGAATGTGTGTGTATGAGTGTGAGTGTGTGTATGAGTGAGTGTGTGTGTGAGTGAGTGTGTATGAGTGTGAGTGTATGAGTGTGAGTGTGTATGAGTGTGAATGTGTGTGTATGAGTGTGAATGTGTGTATGAGCATGAGTGTGTGTGAGTGTGTGTGAAAGAGAGAGAGTGTGTGTGTGTATGTGTGTGTATGAGTGTGAGTGTGTGTATGTGTGAGTGTGTATGAGTGTGAATGTGTGTGTATGAGTGTGAATGTGTGTATGAGCATGAGTGTGTGTGAGTGTGTGTGAAAGAGAGAGAGTGTGTGTGTGTATGTGTGTGTGTGTGTGTGTGTGTGTGAGAGAGAGAGAGAGAGAGAGAGAGAGAGAGAGAGAGAGAGAGAGCGCAAGTGCATAAGCAAGCTGGGCAGCGATGGCTCACACCTTTAATCCTGGCAGAGGCCAGGTAGATCTTTGTGAGTTTGAGGCCAGCCTGGTCTACAGAGTGAGTTCTGGGACAGCCAGGGCTACATAGAGAAACCTTGTCTCAAAAAAACCAACTGGGGGTTGGGGATTTAGCTCAGTGGTAGAGCGCTTGCCTAGCAAGCGCAAGGCCCTGGGTTCGGTCCCAAGCTCCAAAAAAAAAAAAAAAAAAAAAAAAAAAAAAAAAAAAAAAAAAACCCACTGCCCAGCACCTCTCAAAAAGGGGAAAGCTGACTTGCTAAAGTAAGTCTCATTGTTTCTTTCGTGGCAGTAGGGACTCTTATTCTGGCAAGGGACTGGCCATAGGGGGCCAGAGAACACAATCGCCTTCTGGGACTGCTACCAGGCTGGTTGGCTAAAAGTCAGAACTTGTACAAGCATGGAGCACATGGGAGAAAGACAAAGGCCTTTCAGGGACTAGAAACAGTTTTACTGGTAGAGTGTTGGCCTAGCTTGCATGAGGCCCTGGGTTTAATCACTGGCTTCCTGGCAACACAAATAAACCAAACCAAACCAAACCAAACCAAACCAAACCAAGCCAAGCCAAGCCAAACCAAACCAAACCAAGCCAACTCAACCCAAACCAACCAACCAACCAACCAACCAACCAACCAACCAATCAACCAACCAACCCAACCCAACCCAACCAACCAACCAACCAACCAACCAACCAACCAACCAACCGAAAAACCAAATACAAAACAAAGACCAAGACAACAAGAACAACAAAACAGAATGGCAGTGCAAACCTTTAATCACAGTACTTCAAAAATGGAGTCAGGAGGTTCAGGGGTTTCCAGTCAGCCTGGGCTACTTGAGACCTGTCTAAAAACAAAATAACCAGACCTTCAAACAAGCCAAAATACCCCATGAACTCTCAGTCCCAGTTGGATTACATTGTTGATCATCCACATTTTTGCATGTATTTATTAAAATTTTTTTCATGCACCACATTTTGAGCACATTCTTTCTGATTATGTAATTTCTCCCAGATCCCCTTTACCTTCTAACCCTCCCAACCTCATGCTTGTCCTCTCTTAAAACAAAAACAAACCCAAATCAAAACCAAAACAAACAAACAAAACCAAAACAAAGCAAAACATAAACCCCAACAGCACACAAAACCCAGAGTCTGTTTTGTGTTGGTCAGCTACTTCTGAGTGTGGGGCCTGCCCTGGAGTGGGGTTGATATGATCGGCATTGCTCCATTGTAGAAAACGGATTTTCTCTCTCTCAGCAGATACCATTTGCAAACAGCTTCTTGGTGAGGACCTGGGTTTTGTACTGCTTCCCCTTCTCAGAGCTGGGAATCTGTAGCTTGTGCAGGTCTCATGCATACGCCCACAGTCTCTGTGAGTTCATGTATGTATCAGTCCTGTGTGTCTCCTTGATGCTGCCTTTTTGGAAGCATCTACCACTTCTGGCTTTTACAGTCGTTGCCTCTCCAAGGATCCCTGAGCTCTGAGGGTTGGGGGCGTGACAAAGACATCCCATTCAGACTGAGCCCAGCACTGTCTCTCCCTCTAGCTGTGGGTCTCTGTGTTAATTACCATCTGTTCCAAGAAGAAACTTCTCTGGTGAGACTTTAGTAATGCACGTAGCTGTGGGGACAGCAATATCTATGGCAATATGTCATTAGGTGTCATTTTATTGCCATGCTCTTTTAGCAGAATAGTAACAGGAGGTTTTCCCCTATGGCCTATAACCTGTGTGGTTTCTCATTTTGGACACGTTAACTGTGTCAGATATGATTCCAACTCATGGAGTAAGATTTAAATCCCATCAAATATCATAAGTGCTTTTTTTTTTTTTTAAAAAGCTGCTTTTTTTTTTAAACACACCTAACTTGTCAACTATCATTGGGACAAAAAAAGGGCAGCATCACATATATCGAAAGATAAAGACTATACTTATTTACTGACATTTGCCGTTAATATAATCTTGAAAGTGCTTAGGTTAAATGTAAATTAATTTTATTCACATACTGCTTCTCAGAATTTGGATGAGAGGACTCAAGGTTAAAGGAAAGTCATGGGCACTGAATTAATGCCTCCCGCTCCCCCCCCCCCCCCATTTCTTGAAAGCAACGTGAAAAAAGAAGAAAATTCAGCTTCCTATAGCGTACATACCTTAGGGGCTTGTTTGGTGTACGCATTATCTTTTAGTAGTTTCACAGGAGGCCTAAAAGGAAAACACATTACCCCGTGTTGAAAATTGTATTTATTTGGATCTTTATTTGCACAAGTCTTAAATAATTCTTTGTTTTAAGTTTGTTCTGATTAACCTCTAATTCCATTAGCAATTAAGCCCCGGTAAGGCAAGACTTGCAACACTTTTAGAAGGTAATTTGTAGAGACCTGCTGTCTCCGAGCAGCTGACTAATGGACGTGCAGGGTGGTGGGCATGAATGCCCTTGAGGTCAGCAATGGCCCAATGAAAATGCCACGGCGACGGGACAGAACTTGTCCTGGCCCTTCTTCCTCCTGCCAATCTGGGGGCTAGAGATGCCCAGACTGGGTTCCCAAGAGCTGGAGCTGAGATGTGTAGGAGCTGCTGTCCCGAGGCTGTAGGGCATGAGACACCGGGATGGAACAGGAAGAGAGGAACTGTTGAAGGCTCTGGGGAGAGCTGGTGGGTGTGAACTAGACCTCAAGCCAAACCACGTGAGCGGGGTTGAGAGGCGGGGCTTGTTTGCCCGCTTCTAGAGACCAAGGCTATAGCTGAGGCTGCTTCAGAGTTTAGGCTCTCCCATTAATTGTGCTTGGCTCTCTCTCCCACTCCCTCCCCCTCCCCCTCCCCCTCTCCCTCCCCCTCCCCCTCCCTTCTTCTCTGTCCTTCCTGGCTTGTGAGAAAGGCAAACCCCATGACGCTGTTCAGGGACATCCCCGGAATACTTTGACGTAAAAGCTTGCAGAGTTTTGGGCAAGTTTTCACACTCAGACTGCAAAACTTATGATTTTTATGCGTTTTCCAAAGGTTACTTTAAACACCTGCAGCTTGGCAGAGGCATGTGCGATGAGAGGAGCCGGAAGGGGCAGAATTGTTAGCGCCCTATGACCCTCATGATGTCCGTGCTCAACACAACCGCTGTGGGGAAGGCTGACTGTCCCAGTGCTACTACTGGTAGGAACAATGGCTCTGGGCCAATGTTCTAAAGGGTCTGCATTTCATTGAAGAACGAAAGTATAAGGGTGGGAGGCTAAGACAAGGAAGAATTTTAAGGGGTTGGTGAGACAGCCTGCCTGGTGAGACAGTGTAAAGTGCTATCTGCGCGAGGAACTGAACTTGGTCCCATATAAAAAGCCAGGTGCAGTGGCTCATTTCTTTAATCCCAACTCTGGGACGAAACTGACACTATGGGCTTCATTTTACTCTCTTAAAGTCATTTAAGAATTGTTTGCACATAGACGTTCCCATGTAAGGGTACATCTATGGGCACCTCTGGGTAGAGGTGCTCTCCTCTGTGGTCCGCCCCTTGTATCTTGAGAAAGGGTGTCTCACTGAAATTCACCAATTTGGCTAGTCGGGCCGGCTGTCTCTGGCCTCACAGAGTCTGGGTTACCGAAGGACAGCCTTGCACCTGGCTTTTTATGTGGGTACTGGGGATCAGATTCAACTTCCCACGATTGCATAGCAAGGTTGCTCCCGATCAAGCTAACGCTTCAGCTCTTGTAAAATCTTCTTTTGTTCCCTTTTTCTGATACCTTGCTGGACCTCGGATGATGATACTCAAAACAATGAACAAGTTGTGTGACAAAAAAAACCAGTCGTCAATCTGAAGAGATGTCAACTGCAAACGCTGCAGCTTTGGGAGTGCCTGGTGCTGTCACAGTTGCAGCCAACAGTGTTAGGGGGGAGAAGAAGGGCCAGGAAAACATCCAGGATGAGTAGGCAGCAAGGCAACACTGTGAGAGCTCAAAGCATCAACTGTGTTACCCATCCCTGTTGACTTTTTAAAAAAGTTCATATGGTATCTCCATTTTGTACCAACTTATGGACAGACTATTAGTTCTACCGTGGAAATAGCACCCTTACTACCCTTTGCCTTCATGTCTTTAAAGAGATCCCTCAGCACTTTAGAACTGCACAGAGGCTAGGCTACTGCTGTCCCCTTTGCCTAGGTCGGTCTCACTTTGTAAGCTCCCCATTGCTTCTTCAGCACAACTTCACTAAGTACCTAGACTGGTTGCACACTCAACATCCTCCTGCCTCAGCCTCCCAAGCTCTGGGGTCACAGGTGTGTGCTGCTGCACTCCAGCTATTTTGCTGGTTTCTGGGGTGTCAGGTTCCCTCCCAGTGCTTCCCCCCCTGCAGAGTTGATATTAAGATGTTCATTTAAAGTGTGGCCCGGGGAGTTCTATGTTGATGACTTACAACTTTGCAACAGTCAGCTAAACTCCTTGTGCTACGTGGAGAACTGAAAATCAATCAAATCTGAAATGTTTTGAGATCTTGACATGGTTTTTGGAAACCAAATGAAAATAAAAAAAGGAGGCAATTTTCAAATTCAAGTCCTTTTATCAGTCTAGCTCTCCTCAGAGCAGAATGGCCTGCACGAGGAGCTGAGGAAGCGCTAACTGCCAACGCGTGTTTTGTGTTTTGCTAATGTAAACAACTCACGCCAGTGGCACCCCAGGCTGCCAGAGGAGCTTGCATGATCCTTGGAGAACGCTTCTTCCACAAAGATTAATACATGAAAATCTGCAACTCACATTTCTGTGCCCACACGTGTCTCGTGCAATTAAAGAGAAAGGAACTCATTTACATCAGCCTAGCAGTTGGAAAATTTCAACTTCTGATCAATAAAAAACGGAAGGAAGAAAATTCAATGCAAATCGAGGGTGGGGAAACAAGGAAAAAAAATGGTCCCCTCTCCCTTTTGTGATACTGCAGAATGGACCTAGAGCCCAGGCACACTAGGAGAGTGCTCTGCCACTGAGCTACATCCCAGTCCTTTCTCCCACACCTCAGGTTTTGTTTATTGAGATCCTCATTTTTCTCATTGTAAAATTTGTTGGTTTTTTTCCTAATGTCAGAGAATAAGATGGCCAGGGAATATCTTAGATAAGCCACAGCTCTCTGAATCACCAAATAGCATAAAGATGTGCTTCTGAACATGTACAGAATCCCCTGGGAAGAGATTAAAACACATCATTTTAAATTCTAGCTCCCTGGGTAGGACCCCGAGACTGCATTTCTAACAAGTCCCCAGAGCATGTCTTGGTGCTGGCTGCCTCTTACTGAGCCTTGACCTCAGCAGAACACCTGGAGAGCATTTTCAGGCTTTCAGGCTTTCCAGGTTCAGAGACTTTCACTTCCTTGCCTGTGAGGGCTCCTGGCTATGCTAAGGAAAGTTTTCCGGTGACTTCGAGTGTTCAAGGCTGGAAGGGTGGAGATTGATTGCTGCTATAGGGTTTGTCATTGGCTTGTGTCTGACTGACTGGGAAATGAAGTTGAATATAGGAACTCGGTTGGCACTGGCCCATAACCATGTAAGCTTTTTAAAAAAGTCGACCATAGTTTGGTAGAAGCCAAATTTGTTTTTAAAGTGAGCGTTAACTATATTGCACAAGGCCTCCCGCATGTATAAAGCAGGATCAGACTATCCACTGCTCGGATTTTTTCCATCATGAAAAATTTTAAGATGTGAATTATTTTATGTCAATAAAACAAGGCTAGTAAGTAAATCTCCCCATGAGTATAGGAATCCTTCCCTCTCCTCTCCTTGTAAGAGGGTGGACTTTTCACGTTTAAAAAAAATCAGTCGTATCAAATTTGTAATCACAGGGTGCATTTGATTTGAAATGCAGTATTTATATTTTTCTTACTACAATTTAGAAAAAGATTTTGTATATACTCATGTTGTTGGTTTGACATACTATGTAGGGAAAAAGTTTAAAAATATATACCATACACACAGACACACAGACACACACAGACACACACAGACACATAACACACACAGGCACACACGTACACACATACACAGACACACACATGCCTGTGCACACACACACACACACAGACACACACACACACACACACACACACACACACACACAGAGGAATATTAACATTCTAATGCAACTGAAGCCCTTTAAAACTGTGGTGAACTCAGCTTCCCAGTCTCTCACGTGCTGAGAGGGGAGAGCAGCGTTTCCTCCTCCCCAGCATTCTCTGCCACTCCTTTATCTCCAGTATTCTTCCCTTTGTCCAGTCTCTGTGTTCAAAGGTCAGTTGGCTGACTGCTGGTGTTGTCCTTCAGATAATAGGTGACTGATGCCAAGAAGAATGGCCAGAAAAGTGTTGAGGGCACCCCCTGGAGGTGGAGACACTTTCCGGAGCACTGACCTGGGAGTCAGTTTACAATTTGGACCCTTGCACCTTTCTCAGGCTTCTGTGGCTCAACTGTCTTGGGAAAATCGCTTAACCCAGCTAAACTTCACCCCTCCCCCTTCTTCTTAATTTACAAAAGGAATCACATCTACCTCCTGTGAGTTTATTTCGAGGATTAAACTATGGAGCACAGATGGGACTTTGATGGCGTGGTCCTTACTAATGCCAGAGTGCCTGGGACAGCGCCAGCTTGTAGAAGGCACCAAGATGAAATCGGCTAAATTAAAACGCCCTCTGTAAACTCTCAGAGTAGCGAGCAAAGGGAGTAGTTCTGAGCGAACATGCCTTGCGGCCTCAAGCTCCTTCCTTGCCTTCCGTGCTCTTTTCTGGGCACAGTTCCGTTGATGAGAGCAAAAGCTGATAGGATTTCATTCTCTGGGAGGGGGGCGGGGTGGCGAAAACACCTGGTAATCATTTCTAGAATATTCTTCAAATTAAAAAACGCAGAAGACCCTCTTCAGAGTGACAGTCTTTTCAGGGTTCCTTTCTCAGAACTGCAGAGGTCATTATGTCGGTTGAGAAAGAAGTGCTAGCTGGGTAGGAACTGAAGTCTTGGGTTCTATTTATTCCCCTGACAGGGCTGTGGTACACTCATGCTTTATAAATAACCTTTATTGACTTAACTTTGGCCGTGCCCCATGTTACTGATTACAATTATGCCAAATCCTATCTCGTCCCTTGTAATGAATTTTGTTTTAAGTATGCATTCATTACGCGCACGCAACAGTTGAGTTGGTCAAAGTGGATGAATTAGGATGCGGTGGCAATGTTTCACTCGTCAAGTTTGAAGATGGTGAACATGGAAGGAAGCCAGACTTGGCCGTGGAACATCAGCCTTCACATGCCTGGCCGACGATCTTTATGGAATGTTTTGGAGGAAGCAGATTTACCATGGCACTACGTTTCTCGGTTAACGAAAGCTCATTTGGTGTTGGCAAAGCCAAGGGAATGGACATGGGCATGTTTACGGAATCTGGGTAGGGCTTAATTTTAATCTTTATGCTAGTTTGATGGGTGATCGCTCTTTGCTGATGCCATTGTGCCAAGATGGCTTCTTTTTGCTAAATAGTCAAGATCAAGTGACAAGCAATCTACATCATCATGCCTTAAGATTTTCACAGTTTACTTTTGAATGAATAGGACATTTTTATATGATTCATATTACCATAACATAGTGTTTTGAAATAAACTAGGACCTCCAAAAGCATACTTTGAAGGGAAATGTAAGGTCAATTAAAGGATTAGAACATTTTGAGTCTACCAAAGTAGAAAATACAAAATAAAAATAAAATTAAGAAGCTGCTTTCTCCCTCCCTACCCACACCACTGGTCTGGATTTCCCGGGCAACAAGCAACCCCTCGTGCGGTTGTAAAGCTGGTCTTCAAACATAAACTAAAGTCCTGGACTCCATTACTGTTGCTGGCCAGAAAACTAGAGTCAGTGTTATCTCTAAGTTTGTGAAATTCAGAAAGAACCACTCTGTGGTGGCAGGGCTGGAATTTTATAGCCTGGGTAAGGAATGCCATTGAAGTTGTCAGACTCATAAACTTCTAATGTTTAGATCTTTGGGAGGGAAGTGCACAGAAGGACGGTGGCGGTGCAGAGCTCTGAATCCTGAGGATGCTGCCTCTGCTCTCTCATGCCCACAAGTCTCTACATTTCCAGATCAGGGTCTTCTGGTCTCAATAACTCACTCTACAGAGCACAATAATCTCAGAATTATTATAACTATATTTATATCTTTGTTTAAAGTCTCAGATGAAGACACCCCTGGGAAATTTCTATGAAACATCAGGTTGGTTTTTTATTTATTTATTTATTTATTTTTGGTTCTTTTTGTGTGATTTGGTTTGATGTTTAATTTTTTAAAGAACTCACCGCCTTATAGCAACTTCCCTACCTCTACCTCTTGCCTGAAACTCAGTGGTCATTTATGATACAGTTTTCTGATTTATTCTCTTTCTGTTTGCCTGTCTTTGCATTTCTCCTAGATTATAAATTCTACATCGAACTGCACTGCACTGCAGTGAGTTGCGCGCTTAGCCTTGTGTCGAGGGATTGGTCCTTAGTCCAAGCTTCATAAAATGAATCGAAGAATAGATACGGTTCTTGGTGTTGGAGAAGTTTACAGGTGCAATTGTCGCATGATTACGAAGAAGTTTACAGGTGTAATTGTGATTATTTTTGTATGTATATGCAGGGGTGGCAAGTGATGCAGTCTTTTATCATGACCACCTACCCCCACCCCCCCTCCAAAAATAAGGGAGAAGGTCATGCTGCTGAATGATTCTTTAACAGCCAAAATGATTCATGGAGGTATGAATGCTTGGAAAACATCCACTGCTGGTGTGACAGGCAGGGCACAGCTGTCCTAGGAACTACCAGACTGCCTATACTCACAAAGAGGGAGGCTCTCTGATAGTCTGCATTCATATAAGGACACATCATATGGTATGATGTGCTAGGAAATCCAGATAACTTTAAACCACCGTGGCTAACCACTCAGTCATTCATCATACTCACATCTATTATGATCTCACTGGATCTAGCCATCTTTCTAAGCATGACCATGGTTAACGTAATTGACACCCAGAGTAGAGATAGCCAGGAGTCTCATTTTAGGGATTCTTTCAAGGTGCAAGGAAACATGATGCATTGCCTAACTTCACACAATGGGAGAGGCCAATTTCGAGTCCTAGTGGTTAGAGTCTTCTTGGACCCATACATGATGTGACTCTGAGAACCAGAGCTGCCTGTATTCTCAGAGAGGCAGCTAGGAAAACCAGTTGTGAGCTCCATCACTCAACCAGCAACCCGTCAATATTTTGAGCTATGGCTTTGTGCTGTTGGGTCATCAAAATAGTGCATGTCAAGGCTGTGCCCTGCGAACCTGTCAGTCACGTAGGTTTGTGGAAGACACCTGGAGACGGGCTGTGTGGGTTTGTCTGCTTAGCATGGGAGTATCACCTGGATACAGAGCCTTAGTCCTGCCCTTTTGGTGGTTAGCCTTGAAGAAAAAGATGTTTGTTGATCGCTGCCTCATTCAACTGAAATGATACAAGTTGACAACCAGCTCAGCCACCTCTGTACTCTTTTCAGGACAAAGTGTTCAAGTAGGGACCAGTTTGATTGCTTCCAAAGCAGAGCAGATATTTCTGTGTGACCAAGAAAAAGGATCAACATGACTTCTACATAACAACTACAATAAAAGCACTTGTTAAATCGCTTACATACACCACTGTGGAAAACACACAACTCCTGTTGGCTCTGAGCATGTTTACTTATTTCTTCCTTGCACTAACAATATAACGTAGTTACTATTCTCTCTCTCTTCCTTTGTGCATGTGTGTGCGATCAAGCATGTCTGTGTGCATGTGTATGCATGTGCATGGGCACGTGTGCATGTACGTGTGTGTGTGTGTATGTATGTGTGTAGGCCAGAGGTAATCCTCAGGGTTTCTCATTCCTCTGGAGCCCATCAGTCAGGGTAGGCTGTCTAGCCAGTGAGTCCTAGGAAGCCTCCTGACTCTGATTTCCCAGTGCTGGGATTGCGAATGTATGTGACCCCTCCCAGAGTTTTTATGTAGTCTCTAGTGGACCAAACCAAGGTCCTCATATTTGCAAATCAAGCACTTGACTGAGTGAGCCATCTATCCAGTCCTATTATTAAAGAATATATCTCATAAATGATAAGATAGAGGGACAAAGAAAAAAAGCAACTTTGCTAAGAAAAGGCCAACTCGGGGCTCCCACTTCCTCTGTGGGACAGCAATGTTGCTTTTACTCAATGCTGGAGATGGTTCTGTGTAGTTTTCATACAGTAGCAACAGTAATCTTCAGAACTCACTGGCTTCACATACAGGACAACTGAGGCAAAGTTGGGCTGGGTGATTTGTCAAGAAAACACACGAGTATTCCTAAGAAGAAAACTGTATGGTCTCTCAGCCTCATCTTGCAAGGTTTGGCTTTAGAGAACCTCTGGATGACTCTCTCTTATGACTTAACCAAGACATCCAGGGTTTGGCATTCTCTGAAGAACGGCGGTAATCGCAATAATACCAATCTTGGAGGATTGTCAGGAGAGTTACAGGTGACAGTCGGATATGAAGCATTTAGCACAGGGCCCAGAATGTTGTAAAAGATTCAGTAAATAGCAACGTAGAATGTTACTGGCATTGCTCAATCTTCATTTAGCTCGAAATTAGAGCTACATGCACATTTTTGGTTTTTAATTTGTGGCTTGGGTGGTTTCTCTGTGCCTCAGTGTCCTTCCTGAGAAAGGGAGGAGTTAGTAGTATCGACCTCAGAGGACTGCTGTGGAGGCTAAGGGAGAGATCTATTTAAAGAGCTGAGAAGTGTGGCAAATGCTCAATTAATGTCTGCGTCTATTATTAGGAGAAGTAAGGGAATGGACTTGGGAGGGACACAAGGAATGTTTACTATGGAGACTCCATGGTGTAATTAAATATGGGTGACTCAGAGGGCACAGCCAAGAGTGGGGGCAAGAGAGCTGGCTAGGACGGACTGACCTCATGAAGGCATCTCTCCCAGGGCTGTAGAGCTGCGCTTGGAGCTGGGCAGCCATAGGGTCTCCTTGATACTCTGCATGGCACAGAGTATCACTCTAAGTCCCAGATTCCTCATCTGCGCAATGGGGATACTATCGCTGCCCTCCTGGGGCTGTCGAGAGGATTAGCCGAGATACTGTGTGTAATTCGCTTGGCACCGTGCCTGGCAAATAACCAACTCCCAGTAAGAAGGTAACTAGCAGTTTCTAAAAGTTGTCATGGATGGTGCAAAATACAGCCCCGTGAATTATGCAATCACGTAGCCATTTCTGAGTAATTCTAAGGATACTCCCATGTTCCTAAGCAGCTTTACTGTAAGGTAGGGCAGTTTGCTCTCCCTGTTGGGAGCAGGGCCTCATGGTTACAGGACAGGGGGACTTTAGAGCGGAGGACTAATAGGCAGAGTGGAACAAGATTTTTGAGATTGTTCCAACATTTCCTTTGATGGATGGGAAAATTGGGTTAAAAGTGTTTTAGGGACTGGCGAAGGTCGGGAGCCTAGATTTGATAAGAAGCCCTGTGTTCTTTTTCTAGAGCTTAGACCTCTCCATGAAGTCAAAGACTCCATTTCTGTCATTAAATTGGACTTTTGCAACGTGCGCTGACACTGTTTGAAACATAGAGGAGCATCCAGTTTAGGCAGTTTTTAGTTATAAAAATCTAATGATTGCCTCCTTGTGAAATATAGATGTGTATGTGAATGATTTAAAAGATATGGCTAGATCAAGTGGAAATAGCTCTCTGGAGACACATGGCAGATAGCGGAATTGCAAAAGCAAAAAACAAACAAACAAACAAACAACAAACCAAAACAACAAACGACTAAACCAAAGCTAAGCACCACATGGCAAAACCAGAAGAAAACTATCAAGCTACCGTGACACTCCCTCCTTACCAGTCTCAAGAAAGAGTTTTGTATTGTCACATGAAATAGTATATATTGCTTGAAATCACTTAAAAATGCTTCTCCACACGCCCATTCAGAGCCTGCCCCACCTGTGGCCCATACATATGCAGCCACCAAACTAGACAAGATGGATGAAGCAAAGAAGTGCAGGCCGACAGGAGCCGGATGTAGATCGCTCCTGAGAGACACAGCCAGAATACAGCAAATACAGAGGCGAATGCCAGCAGCAAACCACTGAACTGAGAACGGGACCCCCATTCAAGGAATCAGAGAAAGAACTGGAAGAGCTTGAAGGGGCTCGAGACCCCATATGAACAACAATGCCAAGCAACCAGAGCTTCCAGGGACTAAGCCACTACCTAAAGACTATACATGGACTGACCCTGGACTCTGACCTCATAGGTAGCAATGAATATCCTAGTAAGATCACCAGTGGAAGGGGAAGCCCTTGGTCCTGCTAAGACTGAACCCCAGTGAACTAGACTGGTGGGGGGAGGGCGGAAAGGGGAGGAGGAGGGGAGGGGAACACCCATAAGGAAGGGGAGGGGGGAGGGTTATGGGGATGTTGGCCTGGAAACCGGAAAGGGAATAACAATTGAAATGTAAATAAGAAATACCTAATTTAATAAAGATGGAGAAAAAAACAAAACAAAACAAAACAAAAAACCCCAAAAAATGCTTCTTCGCAAAAAACCTACATCTTGTTTATATATATATGTATAATATATATAATAAAAATTTTACTACACAAATGATAAATCTTACTTCCAAAATGGAAACTCCTTAGTTAGATAGCTTACTAAACAGTCCAGATTAAAAGAACCGTCGTCTATTAGATAACTGTAAAGTGTAGAATTTGTCACTCTATCAAGTGAATCTAGGATTTATATCAGCACTATTATATCATGGCTTGAAAGAGTCACGTGATATATGGTACAATAAAAGGGCCAGAAGGGGGGGAGAATAAGGAAAAGTTGTATTTTATTATACTTATTTATTGTGGGTGTGTACGCATGTATGTGTGTGCATGTGTGAGGTCAGAGGACAATCTACAGGAATTGGCTCTCTCTTCCCACCATGTGAGTCCCAGGGATTGAACTCAGATAGGCTTGGTGGCAAGTACCTTTAACCACCATCAACCCTGTATTTTAAAAGTTAACTCAAAATTGCAGCAATGGCCTCCCAAGACTTATTTAAACAAATCTTCATAACTTCAAATAATACGTTAAATGACCATATGTATTTTGAACCCTAAGCCAAAAGAGTCCTCCATTTAGAGATAAAATCACACACTGTGTACTGTTTAGAATTAGTTTTACACTGCAAAAGGTGGGGGATCAACCCTTGAAAATAAAAATGGTTAACACAAAAATTACTTTTTGTCTCAAATATAAGGAGTGTGGAAGCAGGAAGACGAGAATTGGGTTCCGGAAGGTTTCCATCAGAAGTGCCGTCTCCCAGCCCACTGCTTCTCCACCTGTCCTGAGACTGAAGCTTTTTCTTAGCCACAGTAGAGAATCCTGTCTGAATGTGGCTGTCTGCTAAGGACAGAGTTTCTCACCGACATCCTTGAAGCTGAATGTGCAAGCTTTTCCAGCCAAGGGGAACAGTCATGCTGAGGTGGCTATCCCTTGACAATCTCTGGACCCAGCTTCTGTTTTAGTTTTGGTTAGACAAGGGTTCCTGGGTGGCTTGGAAAGCCACAAACACAGATGACAGAATCCCAAGAGCCTCGGTTCTTGTAAGGACTGGAGAAAAACTAACCTATTGCCCAGAACCCTTGCTTTCCTGACCTGTTGCACAAGAGCGAAGCAAGGTTTTCCAAGTCACAAAGTCTAGGTTCTGTTTGTTGATGCCACTTAGCTTGTTTTGATAAGGTAGGACTTACAATCTCATAGTCACCTCAGGGTCCGAGCCAGCTTGGGCCATTGTGAGTCACAGCCCCAGTTCGATCTGTGCTTTCAGTCAGCAGGAAGGAGAGAGGAGGTACAAAAACCCAGAATGAGCTTGGAAGTCACCCACGTAATCTCCCTTTGAGTGGATTGTACCCTGTGGTTGCGCTTAGCAGAAAGGATTCTGTGACATGCGATGCTTTATTTTGGCCAGTAACACACTCTGTACAAAAATTAAAATTCTGCTCCCCAAGAAGCATATTATTAAAGGTAAGCAGCATGCAGGCTGTCTAAAACAAATGGTCTTTTAATATTTTCAATGAAAAGGCAAGAGGTAAATAACTTCCAGTGACAGCCTTAATCATTGGACCACAAAACGTATTAATGAAGAATACAGCTCTCTTTCTCATTACAAATTACATTCTTCACCACCCCACTCCCGGGATCGCATGTATGTTTGTGTGTGTGTGTGTGTGTGTGTGTGTGTGTGTGTATGTGTGTGTGTATGTGTGTGTGTGTATGTGTGTGTGCATGTGTGTGTATGTGTGTGTATGTGTGTGTGTATATGTGTGTGTGTGTGTGTGTGTGTGTGTGTGCACATTGGTGAGGAAGTGACAGTAGGGATTGACAGTTGGGTACAACTGCTAAGGCCTGGGCTCTCGAATGCTGTTCCACCCTAAGGGGAAATGTAGCTCTTCTAGGATTCAATGTCATTTTTTTCCCCAGAGCTGGAGATGTTACAGATGTTGCATCCTCCCCTTGGGAGATGGCCTGCCAGGGGAATCTCACTCAGCCAATGAAATATGATTCCACATGGCTTCTTGTAGTGGTACACAGTGGAGTAATTTCTCCAGGAGACTCTTTCTCTTCTTTGACGATTTATATTGTTAAACCTTCAAGTAAACAGCTTAGGGATTTTTCTGACTGGCTTCTAGACCCATATTTAACGTTGCCTTCTACATGATGTTTGACAGTGGCTTCAGTGTAATCTAACTACCCGATGGTACATGTGCATGCTCTGGACAGCAATGAGGACCTCAGACTTCTTGTGACATGGACCGTCTTTTGTGCTCTTTGGTGGGAGCATTATTGATCCAAATGAATTGCCTGCATACATTCAATGCCATTTTAATTGGAGCCAGGTACAATTCATTTTAACCCTGGATTTATTGTTCTTCCCCTTTATTAACGTAATGACTGCTTAGAATTGGTACATGAGAGAAGACTCAAGAGTGAGGAAATGCGCTCAGAAAGATCACTTTCATTTTCTCATATCCCAAGTATTAAAGCGATATAATATTCTCGCCATACCAAAGGCCACATGAAATCCTGGAAGGGGACAGGGACCGTTCATCTCTCATAGACTGACATCTTGTAAGATGGGCGGTTTCTTTTGCTCACAAATCTGTTCTCACTCTTGAATTAAGGTGAGATCAAGTGCTTAAAAATACCAGTCACGTGTATATTCATTTAGAGGAGGGGCACCTCACAGCAGACCCTCAGTTAGCCATTCTGGGCTTGAGACTCTTACTCTGTGAGGAATGGCCAGTGACTGTGCCTCATAATGGGAGTATAGTTCAGGTTCAACAGGGCTTCCCTAGTGGCAGCAAGTTCTTGATGGAGTGAAAGGGTGAAGGGGAGTCCTGTCCCACGTGACTCTCGGTCTGTGGCAGCAGGAGTTGGTTGGGCTCTCAGAATATTTAGCTGAACCAATTACACAATGTGGTGAGTTTCTGGGAAAAGGGTGAGCCAATCAGAGACATGACTTGTGTTCAAGAAGACCTCTCATGAA
>NC_141535.1:218370000-218420000 GCF_021556685.1 Rattus norvegicus | reverse complement strand
CAGAAAAGGACATTGGATCCCTGCAGCTGCAGTCGTGGATGGTTCTGAGCTGCTGTGTGGGTGCTGGGAACTGAACAGGAGTCTTCTGTAAGGGCAGCGGGCGCTCCTAACCACCCAGCCATCTCTCCAGCCCGAGAATGCAGTGCTTTAAAAGGCTATAGTTAGTTGGGGATTTAGCTCAGTGGTAAAGCGCTTGCCTAGGAAGCGCAAGGCCCTGGGTTCGGTCCCCAGCTCCGAAAAAAAGAACAAAAAAAAAAAAAAAAGAATAAAAGGCTATAGTTAAAAAAAAAAACAAACCCAAAGATGGTTATGACTCTTGAAGACCCTTATGAACTATCCCCTCTCAGAAATCTGGGAGCACTCAGTGTTCTCTTTCCAGGTAGCTACAGTACATGTGAAGGCGGAAGTCAGAGGAAAAGGCGGGGGCGGGGGAGGGGAAGCATAGCGATTATGCAACACGGGGCAGAAGTTCCCCGGTGTCTCAACACAGCTGTTCCTCAATAACCGTAGGTAAGAAGAAGCCTTTCTGATGGGAACAGCACATTCATGAAGCAAAGGTTCAGACTGTGAAAGAGAAGGTTACTGGAATCCTTGTAAACAGAATGCTCGTTCACTGAGACGCATTTGTCCAGTAGAGGCAGCAGAGCACGCAAGATTCCTGGCCGAGTTCTTTGCCCAGGATGTGCCCCTCAGGTGCTTGCAGCTCCTTAGAGCAGCAGCAGCCACACCCATGAGCAGGAAAGACGGAGTCACTGACTGAGGCCTCCATGGGAGTACAGTGTGAACGCTGTAAGGATGCCATGCTTGGGGATGGGGAGACACCTCGGTGATTTAGAGCACTGGCTGCCCTTCTGGAAGACCGAGTTCAGTTCTCAGGACCCCCGTGGTGGCTCACAGCCTTTTACCCCAGCGGATCTTGGACCTTCTGACACACACACAAGTACACTATGCGTGCAGGCAAAATATTCATATACAGATAAAATTAATACCAAAGAAAATATACCAATGATATTCAAGAGAGAGGTTTTGACTGGACATGGGAACCAGAAGTTGTCAGTGAACTTAAATACGTAGTTTCAGGGTAGGTGAAGTGGCAAATGCCTTTAATCCCAGCACTTGAGAGGCAGAGGCAGAGGCAGGAGGATATTTGTGAGTTCGAGGCTAGCCTGATCTACAGAGCAAGTTTCAGGACAGCCAGTGCTACAAAGTGAGACCATATTTTTCTTTTCTTTTCTTTTTAAGTGGTTATTATAGAATAAGTAAAAATACCCTCAAATACTTTTTAGAGGTAAAGGCTGCTAACATCGTGTTGTGTTTTCTCTGTTCCTGAGTGATAGAAGAACAGTAAGATCCACATAGCGTACACTGTGTCATCCTGACCACTTTAAGTGCATGGTCTGATGTTGGTAAACAATTCAATCATCTCACAGAGCTCTTATATCTGCAGCTCAAGTCCCACTTAGGCTGACCGCGCTTCCCTCCTCTGAGGCCCCCGGCCATCTCTGTCTCACTTTTGACTGCTCAAAGAACCTCAGAGAAGGGGGCTTAGACAGCTGCTGTCCCTTTGGGATTTGTTTCTTTCACTCAGTACAGGATGTCTGCATTTACCCATGCTGTAGCATGAGTCCTTCCTTTTCATACTCACTGTATATGTGTGTGTGTGTTTGTATATATATATGTGTGTGTATATGTATGTATGTATATATGTATGCATGTGTGTATGTATGTGTATATGTATGTTTGTATGTATGTATGCATGTACAGATTTGAGCTATCTGCTGATGATCTGAGGATGCACATGTTGCTTCTACCTTTTGGCTATTGCAAACATGACTGAAGTGAACATGATTATACAGCGCCATCTTTGAGACACTGCTTTCAATTCTTCGGGGTGCATATTAGATCAGAAAGCAATTCTATTTTTAATTTTCTTAAGGAATACAAGGGTTCCAACTTCTCCACTTCCTCCCCAACACTTGTGATTTTTTCTCCTCATAGTGGATATCCTAACAGACAGGAGATGATATCTCATTGTGGTTTGGTTTGGATTTCCGTAATGGTTAATGACAGTGAGGACCTTTTTTGTTTTCTTGTTCGTGTGTGTTATTGAATAATGGATGCTTTTCATATATTATGGCTATTAACTCCTCAGCAGAGATATGACTTATAAACATCTTTCCCATTTTGCAAGTCTCCATTCTGCTGATAGTATTGTTTGGTACACAGAAAGTTTCAAGTTTGATTTTTTTTCTTTTCCTTGTGCTTTTGATGTCCTACCCATGCAATGATTTTCAAGTCCAAGGCCGTGAAGCTCTACTCCCTAAAAGTTTTGTAATTTCAGTTTCTACATTTAAGCCCTTGCATCATTTTGAGGTAATTTTCGCATAAGATAAAGACCTAACTACATTCTTTCCCCGTGTGGTCATCCGGTTTTCCCAACACCACTTACAGAAGAAGAATCGTACCTTTCTCCCTAAATGCTTGCGTCACACTTGCTGAACTCACTAAGTACATTATGATTTTTGACTGCGATAGCTTTGTGGCAAATTCTATTTATTTCATTACTTTATGTGTATGAATGTTTTGCCCACATGTATGACCGTGCACCAAGGGCATGCCGTTGCCACGGGAGGCCAGAAAAGGATGTCAGATTCTCCGCAACCGGAGTTCCGGGCTGCAGTGCGCGCGCAGCCATATGGACAACGGCTGGGGACTGAACCAGGTCGTCGGAAAGAGCAGCCAGGGCTCTCAGCCCCTCAGTCATCTGGCCAGCGTCCATAGCAACTTTTATAATTAGGAAGTATGAGTCTTCTAACTTTATCCTACTTTTAAAAGATTGTTTTGTCTGTTCATTCAGGGGTACTTCATTTTCTACATGAGTGTTTTGATGGATTTTTTTTTATTTCATAAGATTATTGGTGGTCTTCAATATTTTTAATGTTTTAAATCTAACGTACAAAGGGATGTGTTTTTGTGTCATTTTCATACACATGTATCATGACACATGTTTCAGTTCATTCTCCCACCCCACCCCCTTCATTTACGTTTTAAAGGAATGGCTGCTTTCACCATATAAGAAGAAAATTGTGTTTACTATATATTTACATCTAGTATTATTATATTTCACATTATGTTTACTATTACATTTACTACATATTTATGCCATTCAAGCAACAGTACAAAGACACAGTTTGCAGTGAGTAAGTACAGAGTAGTGCACAAATGGATGAACAATGAAAGGCTTGTAAATATTTTATTTCAAGTCTTTGTAGACTTCAGATGCTACAGCAAGAGAGATCATTGGTGACATGTCAGTTTTGGAGTGCAGAATTTACACTGAGAAGGAAAGAATGCAAAAACTTTATTAACGCATAGACCCATATTAAGTATGAGTAGCTACAGTGATTCTGGATTTTATTTACTCACTCAACAGGTGTTCACTGAGGCCTTTAAACCCGGAGAACATGTATTACACATGAGAGTCTTTGCTTTCGGAGGAAATAAACACTAAGTAATTCTAAAATCAAACGCACACCTAAATGGGTCATGAACTTTTTTTTTTCTTTTCTTTTTTTTTTTTTTAAGATTTACTTATTTAAAATATATGAGTACACTGTAGCTGTCTTCAGACACACCAGAAGAGGGCATCAGATCCCATTACAGATGGTTATGAGCCACCATGTGGCTGCTGGGAATTGAACTCAGGACCTCAGGAAGAGCAGTCAGTGCTCTTAACCGCTGAGCCATCTCTCCAGCCCTGGTCATGAACTTTCTCGTTTGTAATTTTTGTATAAATCGAGGGAGAAGTAGTGTTAGTCCCATTTAGACACTGATTAGATTGGGGTATAGCTTTAGTGGCACAGGATTTTCCTAGCAAGCATGGTGCTTAGACTCAATCCTCAGTACCACCAGATAAGTAACTCCATTTAACATTATGTAATAAGTAGATGTTGACAAAATTAAAGGTCACTGCAGAAAATCTGGCCATCTCACTGACAGTGACACAGTTAATGGCAAAGCCAGGGGACAAATTCAAGGTTGTCTGCTGGCAGCCCTGGGGGTCTGCTGTTAGCTTTTCACTCACTACTGGGGGTTTCTCTATGCACTCAGGAAGTAACTGAAGTGAACACAAATGTCATGTTTAGCCATAGATTCCCCCTACTGAAAGCAATGACATACCTCAGAGAAAAGATGGCGGTTTCACTAGATTGGGATGGAGAGAAGACACTCCACCCATTTATCTACTCAGAGCCCTGCACCGAACTTCTTCAGTACTGGCCACAATATTCAACTCAGAAATACAGATGAGAACCTGTAGGACGCTGCCGCACCAGCAGGTGGCGCCGTCTCCCGGGAGGCAGGTAGATGATTAACTTCCGGTAGAAGGTGGTGTCAGACCCTGTCGCAGAGTTGGAAACATAGAAAGCAAATGTGCAAGGGAGTGTGTCAAGGTACAATGATAGGTGTAAGAAGTATCATGCTAGGGGCTGGTGAGATGGCTAATTGGTTAAGAGCACTGGTTGCTCTCCCAGACGTCCTGAGTTCAGTTCCCATCAGCCACAAGATCATTTATAAAAGGGATCTGATGTCCTCTTCTGGCATGCAGGTGTACATGCAGATAGAGAACTCATACATAAATGAATAAATAAATTGTTAAAACGTTTAAGAAATATCATGCTAAAGCCCATTTATTTATACAACAACCACCACCACCACAACAACAACAAAACAGGTATCAAGGACACATTTCCAGGACACTAAGGTCGAGTTTAATGTTGCAGAACCTACACAAATGCCAGGCCGTGCTAAACCCAGCGGTTTGGAGTTGAGGAGCTTGGAATTCATTTGGTAGGCAACACAGACTTCTTTTAAGCAACAAAGTAACAGTTTCTTTTTCACAAGAAGCTGCGGGACAGCGTG
Organism: Rattus norvegicus; assembly: GCF_021556685.1. NCBI lineage: Eukaryota > Metazoa > Chordata > Mammalia > Rodentia > Muridae > Rattus > Rattus norvegicus. The sequence goes on along the minus strand of NC_141535.1, from coordinate 218,415,080 downwards.
GAAGGATGAGCTGTAGGAGCCGGGAGAGATGGAAAGAAGGCCAGTTTGGAAGTTAATGGTCCGCACTGGGGATAGACATCAAGAGGGCTTGAGAAGCAAAACCGCATTTATGAGGTAGAGTTGGCCAGCTCCATCAGTTGTCAGGAGAGAAGGGAGAAGAGAAACAAAGACCTTGGAGCATGCTCAGAAGCATCCCAGGGTTTTAGCATGTGGAAGCTCCCTGGGGCATTTAATAACTATCTAAGGAAGGCTCTTTGCCTTACTGACATTTTCTTTACATACATAGCCATTCTAAAATACTTGTTTAACAGATACCCGTAACCCCCACATACACTCACAAATGGTTTAAGTATCCACAGACTTGGTAGCAAACTGTCTCCATCCATAGCATAGACATGACTTTTGTCCTCACCACACTGAAGCTCTAGATTGTTGAGATAAATGATCAGTAAGTTGTTTTCCAAGACGAAATTATAGACAGATCAACGCATTGTTACTAAAATGAATCTCCAAACGATTATTGATCAGCATAACAATATACAAGGATATTTTAATGCCTCAGAAATTCTTTTCTCTGGGCCATCACCTGTCTTGTGAATCGCAGGAACCATTTATGTCTTGAGAGCACCCGGTTTGCTTTCATGAATAAGAAAACGGAGTTCAAGGGTGTGCTGTTCTACTCCACCAGAAGAGGGCGGCAGTGGAACTCCAGGAAGAAGAATGGATTTAACCAGCTCTGAAACTGGCTTTAAAACAGGAAGATAAGGGTAACAGGGAAGGCACGACTAGGCTGCGCTGACGTCCTAGGTAGTATTCAAAATGGACTCACTTTCAATTCCAGAAACACACTGCTAAAATTTCAGAAAATCGTATGAAATGCCGTACTGTGATGAAGTAGTATTTGTGGAGATTTCAGTTAATACTGAGGAGGACTAAGTATGCTAAGAGATATTCTGAAAAACTTGCTTTTTTTTTTTTTTTTTTTGTAGAAAATGGTTAGAAGTTAGGATTTTGGGTCTTGTTGGGGGTGTAGAGAAAGCCTATACTAGCTGAAAATAACAGAAAGCACCTGATTTTCTTAGAACATTGCAGATGTCCTTGGAATAAAAGGGAATGTTTCCAACTTACCAACAGTAAGAGATGCATAGGTGTAACCACCTAATAGTGGCTTCACATTAGCGCCCACCCAGCCTGTAAACACCGAACAGCAATGCGGACGGGGGGGGGGGTGTCTCAGTAGCACTAGAAACTAATACTAATATTAAGAAATACTATTAGGTCCATAGAAGGAAACAAGACGGTTTAGTCTTGACTGTCTTAGAGTATTATATTATTTTAAGGAAGAAGAATATTTAATAGAACTGAATTAATTTGCTAGTTACAGTTGGCAGAACTTTTTTTAAAAACAGGAAAAAGAAAGCTAGTCTATTGAAGTCCTCCAAGTCAGAGCTGATGTTGAAAGTGAAGTGAAATTGAAATAGGATTCAAGAAGAACCTCTTCTAAGTTAGTTTTTTGGGTGGGGTGGGGTTGAGGGGACTGGGTCGGACTCGTGACCCTCCTGCTTCCAACTCCTAGGTGCTAAGATTAGAGCCAGTGCGGTGCAATTCCCAGCTGTTGATTTTAAGGCGCGCACGCGTGCGCGCGCACACACGGGGTGGGGGGAGGGAGGATGAGAATCGGGAATTACTGATTGAGTAATTACTGCAGTAACTTTCTTTGCTAGGTACAGAGTTGTAAAACACCCCAAGTTCCCACCCCCACCCTACCCCACCCCACCCCACCCCACCCCACCCCCGCCGCCTCCTCCCTGGGACCGCATGATTCAACTCCAAGTTAGCCATCACTAACAACCATAGCTGGACCAAAGCTGGAAACCCGTTTCTTAGGCCACTCCTCTCAAAGCCCCGACCTAAGGTCTTTTGTTCCTGGTCTTTGCAGGCATCTTCTTCACCCTCCCTAATTGCCAGTCTGCTGGGTCTGGCTACAGTTTGCTGGCCACAGTGGGTTGCTTGCGTTTTTTACGAGTTCCTTAGACTTGTTCTGTCCCTTTCTGTCACATCACTTCCTGGACTTGGGTCCACTGAGCAGGTGGGGTCAAGTTGGCTCTGACTGGTCGTGGATGAACCGCAGTCCCCTTCTCAGTCACACACCTTGGCTCTTTCATTCCCCTTCTCCAGTTGTCTTCAGAACACCTACTTCAGCCCCCAAACCCTCTATTCTAAGCCTTCCTCCTGTTACCGAGCCCAGCTTTCCCTCTCTGAGGTTTAGGGTCCCTGGTTTTCTAGGAAGAACTCTTGGCTCTCCTGTAAATCATCAGTCTTTATTGTATCCCGCCTTCTGCCTTGGGGAAAACAAACGTTCTGGTTTGTATCCAAGCCCACTTCCGTTTTCTTACCACAAAACTTTGTTTATGATTCTTCTCATTGTTCAAATTCCCTCTTCTATTTTGATTGTATTTTTGCTTTGGTAATCTTAGCCTTAGCTATTGGCCAGGTATTGACCCACAGGATAATTCTTATGAAAAATTCATTTCTCCTGAGACTGTTAACTCCCATCTTTCTACTTCTTATTCTCTTCCTCCTCCTCTTCTTCTTCCTCCTTCTCCTCCTCCTCCTAACAGATGTGCTTCTAGAAATAGTGCCTGTGTGTACACTCGCCCCTTTCCTTCTTTGACATTTACCCATCAGCTTCTTCCAGTCTGTGCTTTCAGGGAAATGGCTGCTCAGGCTTTCATTGCTCAGACTGCTTGCTTTTATATGTGTCTATACATGCTGCTGGACTTCTATACAGCTTATCACTACACACAGCATCCTGTCTCCTGCCTGTTTGAGGTTTCTAGTATTTCCAGTTTCTAGATCTTGTTTTCTAGTCTCCTTTTGTACACTCTTGTCTCTGAGTAGAGCCGTCCTCTCCAAATCTGGTTCTCTTTCACCATTTATCTCCCCCTGCCCAATACCAAGGATGGTATCTAGGACCTTACGTATGCTCTTCAAGTGTCAGCGTCTGAGCTACATCCTCGGCAGTTCTCAGTTTATCTTTGCTCAAAGACTAAGGTGTCTTCCCCCTGTGAATGATCCCCTAATATCTCTAGTTTGAATCTCTTGTGACTTTACTTCCCTTTTCCCAACGTCTATGAAACACTTCATCAATCTTCAAGCTGCTGTGGAAGCCTCCAAGGGACTAAGCCTGGACCCAGGACAGCTGACACGGTCTGTAGAATCGTGCACTCTGCCCTCACTGCAACACCATCCGCATTCCCTCAGCCTGGTGTGACACTGCCACCCTGCCCCTCAGGGCCAGCTTGCCACCCAGTGTTCACTGGCACCTTCCTGCTCGTTTGTGTATAGCCTCCACTGGTCTTCAGAACAAAGCCTCGTGTAAGGAAGTCTGTCCTTCCTCAAATACACATTCAACCATTTGTGGTCATAAAAGTCTGGGAAGCCCAAGTCCTGAAATTTCTAATGTCTAGTGTCTTCTTATAGCCACTCCGGACTCCAGTGCATAGCAAATGCCCAGAAAATGTGTGTTAATTTACATTGGTAGAGGAGAGTTACCACAGACTTTAATTTTTCAGAATCGGTGTTCTTGGTGGTGGTGGTGCATTCCTTTAATCCCAGTGCTCAGAAGGCAGAGGCAGGAGGATCTCTGAGTTCAAGGACAGCCTGATCTACAAAGCTAGGTCCAGGACATTCAGGGCTCAAACTCTCTCTCTCTCTCTCTCTCTCTCTCTCTCTCTCTCTCTCTCTCTCTCTCTCACACACACACACACACACACACACACACACACACTTGGATATATATCAAATATAATGTGTATATTAGACTACAAAGTGGAAGATATAGAAACTTTTTAAAACTACCTTATGTCAGTAAAGTTGACCTTTTTGGTTTTTTTTTTTTTTTTTTTTTTTTGGTTCTTTTTTTCGGAGCTGGGGACCGAACCCAGGGCCTTGCGCTTCCTAGGTAAGTGCTCTACCACTGAGCTAAATCCCCAGCCCCGACCTTTTTGTTTTTATCTCTGTCCTAGTTTGGTTTCTAACAGGAGGATCAAGAGTAATTTGGGAAGGAAAGGATTTATTTGGGTTACACATCAGTGTCGGAATCATAAAGGGAAGCAAGGGTGGGAACTGAAGGCAGGGACTCGGAGGCAGGGACTGAGACCATGGAAGAACCCTGGTTGTTGACGTTCTCCCTGTGGCTTGTTCAGTTTATTTTCTTACCCATAGTGAGCTGGGCCCCCCTAGATCCATCAATAATCAGTCATCCCCAGTCGTGTCGCGAAAATTTTTCATATTTGCTGTGCGCTTTCCTGCTACTGAGATTGCTCCACACCTTGGGTCACTATTTCCGATTGAATAGGGATGGAGAACTAACTCCAGACGTTGTTGAACCCGTGAGTTTGCTAAGACTTTATGTCTGAGTTACGGAGGCTGTGACTGAGTCACTGCTGAAGGCCTGAGTCAGGAAGGGGGTCGTGCAAGTAGATGTGGTCAGAAGTTTAGAGAGGGGTGCCCCAGAACCCATCTGTGGGCCTCACTTCTGCGCCTGTAACCAACTAACATGGTGCCTGGCACGTAGTAGGCACTGCGAAGCAGGGAAAGACAGATACAGCTTCTCTAACACCTTCCAATTCCTGGTTTTAGTCCTCCACAAAGATGGTTTCTAGCCATATTTCTAAGAGATATGCTTGTGTCTGTCCAGTGAACCCCACTGGTGCCAAAGCTAGTCGGGTGCATTCAGTTCCCACAACCAAATTAAACCTATGAACTTGAGCGCCCGCCCCATCCTACCATCTCCTAGTTTCCAGGTCCACCCTCGGAAACCAGAAATCTAAGTGAGCTGTCTAGAAATCACTGAGTTACACAAGTGGGCATGCGTCTGTTTTACCTTTGTGAATCTCATCCTTTTGAGACAAAGTATAACTTAAAACACTTTGTGTGTGTGTGAATTTATGTATATGTGTGTATTTGCATGCATAATAAACAAATTTACATGCATTATGGCCCAAAGTCAAACCTAAAGCTAACCCCTGAAGAAACTGTAACCCAAACCCTAATGAGAGTTCTTTTGCAGACAGGGTGTCTGTGCGCATAAATCCAGGCGCTGTTGATCGAACATGGCTCCATTTAGGTCCTACAGGAAGGATCAGTCGTGGCCGGAGGGCATTTGCCACCCTGAGCTCTGGAAAAGAGAGCCAGGCAGGCTTACACTAGGCGTCTGGCATGTGGGTGAGCAGTGCTTGGTGGTGCAGGGGACGTCTCTGCAGGTTCTGCCTCTGTACTCAGTTCTTGTGTAGCAGATGGAGGCGAGGAATCCTTTTTACTCATCAAGAAGGAGGACAAGTCCCCTGCCTTGGAGGTTATAGGTAAACTTGAAAAAGAGGGGGATTTTTTTTGTTTGTTTTGTTTAAAGAGCTGTGAACATCACCATAGGTCCGGAAAAATGGATAAAAATACTTGAAGACAATTAGGAGGTTTCTCCCATCTAGGTTCTAAACCAACTCCACAACCACCTTGAACTATGGTCAAGCCACCAAACCTCTAGTAACTGAGAATAACAATACAGCCTAGATTTACCCTTACAGTCCAATCAGATAATGCCTGAAATCTCTTAGTCCAGTGTTAAAGGCTGAGCGGTCAGTACTGGGGAACAGGGAGTATTATGTACGTTGCCGATGCTTTTGTGATGCAAACATTAATGAAGAGAAGAGTTTTCTGTCAGTCTAAGAAAAGGTAGGCTGATTTAAGTTGAGAAATGCAGCACTGAATCTTATGGTTCAGCTTCCTCGAGCTTGCCATTCTAACGTAACTCCCTAAATAGTAAGGGATAAAAGGGGGGGCGCAATACATGTCTAACAACACTGTGGCTACAAGGCAAACACGAGTCAGTCACGGTAAACAAACAAACAAACAAACAAACAAACAAACAAGAAAGAAAGAAAGAAAGAATAAACTTTCCACAAGGGAAGACATGTGCAAACTGAAATTCCATCTTCTGTGAACCTTAAAAGCAATTTGTAAGTGGTTCGACCTGTAGATGGCGAACTTGGATAACGGAAACACTGAGAACGCCACCCTCTTGAAGGAGAAAGCTGTGGTTTGTATTTTGAAGAAAAAAAAAAGGAAAGAAAAAGAAAAAAGGAAGGAAAAGAAAGAGAAAGCGAGCGATCAAGAGAGAGGGGGAATGGGGAGGGAAGGGGAGAGAGAGGGAGAGAGAGAGAGAGAGAGAGAGAGAGAGAGAGAGAGAGAGAGAGAGAGAGAGGGGAAACAAAGGAAAGGAAGAAAGAGAAAGGGAAAGTACTAAATAAAACTGGTTGGTTGTGGGATTGTGGTTCTACAACAAAAGGATTCCTTAGGGCACAAGGGAACCTTCTCTGAAGGGACCCTTTATCTGTCTGGAGAAGTGATTTTACTCTGTGATATACACTGTTGAAGGGCTAGGAGGAAGGATCTGGCTGAGAGGCCACACTGGCTGTATCGTCTGAGGCTACAGAAAGTTCTGTCAAGCAGAGACCATGAGCAGCTTTGGCGGCAGCCTCTCCAATGTATGAACACACCAGTACTGAATGGCCCAAATCCAAGCTGTGTCCACAGTGTCTATACCTTTTTATCTAGATAAATAATTATGCGTGCTGGTCCTTGCTTGGGGCCACTGTTTAATATTTGTTCTCCCAACTCCCCTGAGGTAACCCTTTAGAGACCAATTATTATGCTTTATTGACATCAATTTTTTGCTGGCTGACAGAGATTTCCCAAGCGACACGCAGGGCATTCAGTACTCCTAAGGGATCTGTCTCCCTAATATCTCCTACAATCTGTTTGTTCTACTTGAGAAACAATTTTCTCACTTAAAAATTCTACCTCGGAGTGAGGTAGAACTTTTACCATCCCAGGCCCACAAAGAAATACTTGTGAGTTTGTAGCAGGAAGTCGGCATAACTTTACAAACTACACATGTTCATGCAGTGGCCTGAGCTGTTTTGTTGGTCCTTTCAGCTCGGAGAGCCCAGCAACTCCTCCAGCATGATAGATGGGTGACCTTTTACTGCATTACGAATCAGGGTCACTGTTTCCAAAGAGTCTCTTGGCTTGTGGGTCAGGTGAAGGGACATCTCTAGGCTCCCATGGTCTGTCTGCCCTGCCATTTATCACAGGGCTATAGTTATCATGCACACACACACACCCCCGCCCCAGCTGCCCACCCCCTCAAACACAGACACAGACACACACCACACACACACCATACACACACAGAAACACACACAGACACACACACTCACACACCACACACAGACACACACAGACACACACCACACAGACATACACACTCATACACCACACACACCCACACCACACACACACCACACACAGACACACACACCACACAGACACACACACTCATACACCACACACACCCATACCACACACATACACACACACACCACACAGACACACACATACACACACCACACACACACACACACCACATACACACACACACACCACACACACACCACACACACACCACACAGACACACACACTCATACACCACACACACCCATACCACACACATACACACACACACCACACAGACACACACATACACACACCACACACACACACACACCACATACACACACACACCACACACACACCACACACACACACATACACACACAACACACACAGACACACACACAACACACACACACCTACACACACACACACACACACACACACACACACACACTGAACTCCCCACCAATCCATGCTTCTGGAATCCACACAGCAGCGCCTTAGTTATCTGTGTCCTCTGCTTCTGTCTGGCACGTAGCCTGGAAAAGGCTATGTGGGTGGAAGAGTAATCCCTCAGGCCCATAGACAATAAGAGGGAGTAAGGTGAAGATCCAGTTAGAGGGGGAAATCCAAGCCAACTGCTTGTGGATATATACAATATTAGACAATGTTGCTCCTCAGAAATAGAAAAATACAAGATAAGTAGGGTGTGCTTAATCTAATTCATTATTTTTTTTTTACACGTTAGATGCTCAAGAAGCTGAGGTAGAACTGAGTGCTGGGATACTATTTCCCAGCAGTCTCCAGCGACCTCGTGTTTGCTTGCTTATAGCATTGCCCTGTTCTAAATGTCATAAATAAGAGTTTGAGGTCTTCAAGTAGAGTCCTCAGCTCTCAGCACGAGGAGGTTCTGGTTCGCAGATGGCTTTTAAGTCATGAGGCTACTGTTCACCTACAATATGGCAAAGCTAGACACTACCAGAAAACTCGGAAATGATGCTGTGTCGGAGTGGATTTGGAGGACTGGAGCAGAAGCTGAGCAGTTAAGAGCGTGCACCGACCTGGTAGATGACCCAGCATTCATTCTCAGCTCCCACTTTACACAGTACACAATAACCTGTGACTCCAGCCCCATGAGAGAGATCTGATGATCTGGCTTCAACAGGCACCTATACTCCTGTGCATGTAACACACACACACACACACACACACACACACACACACACACACACACACACACAGAGATCTGAATGAGATAGATGTTTTATTTTTAAAAAGGTGGATTTGGATTTTAAAATGCCAACAATGAAAGACAGACAGGAAGGGGAGGTGGTTGAGGGGGATTTTAAGAATCGAACTCTTCCTGATGATCCAAACAGAATTAATGTCCATGTCACTCCCAAGTAGTGGCCCTAGAGTGAACAGTGGGACATCCAGCATAAATATAACGGCAGTGTTCCATCAAAACATTCATCCATCATGATCAAGTAGACTTCATCCCAGGGATGCAGGGATGGTTTAATATATGAAAATCCATCAATGTAATCCACTATTATAAACAAACTCAAAGATAAGAACCACATGGTCATTTCATTAGATGCTGAGAAAGCATTTGACAAAATTCAACACCCCTTCATGATAAAGTCCTGGAAAGATCAGGAATTCAAGGCCCATATCTAAACATAGTAAAAGCCATATACAGCAAACCAGTAGCTAACATCAAACTAAATGGAGAGAAACTTGAAGCAATCCCACTAAAATCAGGGACTAGACAAGGCTGCCCACTCTCTCCCTACCTATTCAATATAGTACTCAAAGTCCTAGCCAGAGCAATCAGACAGCAATAGGAGGTCAAAGGGATACAAATCGAAAGGGAAGAAATAAAAATATCACTATTTGCAGATGATATGATAGTGTATTTAAGCAACCCCAAAAGTTCCACCAGAGAACTACTTAACCTGATAAACAACTTCAGCAAAGTGTCTGGGTATAAAATGAACTCAAACTAATCAGTAGCCTTCATCTACTCAAAGGATAAACAGGCTGAGAAAGAAATTAAGGAAATGACACCCTTCACAATAGTCCCAAATAACATAAAATATCTTGGTGTGACTTTAACTAAGCAAGTGAAAGATCTGTATGACAAGAACATCAATCGCTGAAGAAAGAAATTGAGGAAGACCTCAGAAGATGGAAAGACCTCCCATGCTCATGGATTGGCAGGACTAATATAGTAAAGATGGCCATTTTACCAAAAGCAATCTACAGATTCCATGCAATCCCCATCAAAATTCCTACTCAATTCTTTATAGAGATAGAAAGAGAAGTTTGAAAATTCATTTGGAATAACAAAAAAACCAGGATAGCGAAAATTATACTCAACAATAAAAGAACTTCTGGGGAAAAATCACCATCCCTGACTTCAAGCAGTATTACAGAGCAATAGTCATAAAAACTGCATGGTATTGGTACAAAGACAGGCAGATAGACCAGTGGAATAGAATTGAAGACCCAGAAATGAACCCACACACCTATGGTCACTTGATTTTTGACAAAGGAATCAAAACCATCCAATGGAAAAAGATAGCATTTTCAGCAAATGATGTTGTTCAACTAGAGGTCAGCATGTAGAAGAATGCAGATTGATCCATTCTTGTCACCCTGTACAAAGCTTAAGTCCAAGTGGATCAAAGACCTCCACATCAAACCAGATACACTCAAATTAATAGAAGAAAAAGTGGGGAAGAATCTCAAACACATGGGCACTGGGGAAAATTTCCTGAACAAAATACCAATGGCTTATGCTCTAAGATCAAGAATCGACAAATGGGACCTCATAAAACTGCAAAGCTTTTGTAAAGCAAAAGACACTGTCATTAGGACAAAATGGCAACCAACAGATTGGGAAAAGATCTTTAGCAATCCTACAACAGATAGAGGGCTTATATCCAAAATATACAAAGAACTCAAGAAGTTAGACTCCAGAGAACAAAATCACCCTATTAAAAAGTGGGGTACAGAGCTAAACAAAACATTCTCAGCTGAGGATTATCGAATGGCCAAAAAGCACCTAAAGAAATGTTCAGCATCCTTAGTCATCAGGGAAATGCAAATCAAAACAACCCTGAGATTCCACCTCACACCAGTCAAAATGGCTAAGAAAAAACTCAGGTGACAGCAGACACTGGTGAGGATGTGGAGAAAGAGGAACACTCCTCCATTGTTGGTGGGATTGCACACTGATACAACCACTCTGGAAATCAGTCTGGAGGTTCCTCAGAGTATTGAACATTGCACTACCTGAGGACCCAGGTGTATCACTCCTGGGCATATACCCAAAAGATGCCCCAACATATAACAAAGACACGTGCTCCACTATATTCATAGCAGCCTTATTTATAATAGCCAGAAGCTGGAGAGAACCCAGATGCCCTTCGACATACGAATGGATACAGAAAATGTGGTACATCTACACAATGGAGTACGATTCAGCTATCAAAAACAATGACTTCATGAAATTCATAGGCAAATGGAGGGAACTAGAAAATATCATCCTGAGTGAAGTTACTCAATCACAGAAAAACACACATGGTATGCACTCATTGATAAGTGGATATTAGCCAAAAAGCTCAAATTACCCAAGATGCAATCTACAGACCACAGGAAGCTCAAGAAGAAGGATGACCAAAATGCAGATGCTCCCACTCCTTCTTAAAAGGGGGGGATATTCATAGGACAGGATATGGAAGCAAAGTTTAGAGCAGTGACTCAAGGAACGGCCATTCAGAGCCTGACCCACATGTGGCCCATATATATACAGCCACCAAAACTAGATAAGATTGATGAAGCTAAAAAATGCATGCTGAAAGGAACGGGATATAGATCTCTCCTGAGAGACACACCCAGAGCATGTCCAATACAGAGGTCAATGCTAGCAGCAAACCACTGAACTGAGAATGAGACCCCCTTGGGGGGAATTAGAGGAAGGATTGAAAGAGTTGGAGGAGCTTGCAACCCCATAAGAACAACAAGGCCAACCAACCAGAGCTTCCAGGGACTAAACCACTACTCAAAGACTATACATGGACTGACCCAGGGCTCCAACTGCATATGTAGCAGAGAATAGCCTTGTTGGGGCACCAGTGGAAGGGGAAGCCCTTGGTCTGACCAAGGTTGGACCCCGCAGTGCAGGGGAATATGGGGGAGAGCAATAGGGAGAATACCTTATGGGGGAGGGGGAGGGGAGAGAATGGGGGCTTATGGACAGAAAACTGGGAAGGGGAATAACTTTTGAAATGTAAGTAGACAAATATATAATAAAAATAAAAAAAAACAGTGTTCAAGGACACAGGACTCATATACATGCAGGTCAGGACTGAAGTGTCTACCTATGGCAAGCACTTAATAAAGACTAGCTATTGTGTGGCAGAACCGCCAAGTGAGCGATGGACTCACTAAAGGCAAGGATTATGTATTTGCTTATGTAGTAGTTATGTAGTTCCTGGTATAAAGGAATGAGCGTGGTATGCACTATTAAAATGTACTTCAATAAGTGGAGAGAGACTAATGTGGAAGCTTGGGCGGTAGGGACTGGGGAGATGGCTCTGTCTTTAAAGTGTTTGCTGCACAAGTGTGAAGACCTGAGTTCAGATCCTCATAAACAGACCGCACGTAAATAGCATGATGGGCAAAGCTGCCCACCCATAAATCCCGCTCTCAGAAGATAGAGACAAAGTCGAGCAGGCTCACTAGCTGGACTAGCTGAGTGGGTGAGCTCTGAGTTTGATTGAGAGATTCTGCTTTGATGAACGAGGTGCAGAGCAACCAGCAGTCACACATCTGTATGCCCACACACATGCATGAACATCACGTGCGAACACACACACACACACACACACACACACACACACACACACACACACACAAACATAAGAGGAAAAGAAACTTGTACAGTAAGCTCTTTAGGAAGGAACTGATACCCTGGGAGGGGAGGTGAACAGATCCACACGACAAGAATAACCAGAAATGCCAGCTTTCTGACAAGCAAGTTAAAAGGGAAGCGTGCCGGAGCACACAGCCCTCATCAGCTTGCGGAGGAAGTGTGTCCATTTGTCTGAGATGTGCATATCCTCTTAGAAATGATCTCTAGCAAGAACTTACTTATGAGATAATTAAAAAAGACGAGTAAGAACAGTCCTGTGAATGCTATGTATGTGTGACTCTGGACTACACTATAGAGTTAATAAGTATCCGTGGAGCCCATGTAAAGCAAAAGACATCAGGGAGTTGGGGAACAGAACTCATGTTCGAAACTGCACACCACTGCAGGAGCAAGAAAGTGCAGACACTGGCAATAGTTCATGATTTTGCAACTGACCGTGAGGCTGGATTTATAATTTACTAAATTGCAAAGTATAAAGTGATAGAATGTTTGCCTAATCAGCATGAGGCCCTGAGTTGAAACTCTGTTACACTCCCTCCACCCTCCCAGTGAGAACTCTATAGCATTTTAGTCTTCTTGTTGAGGAAGAGAAGGGTCAGCACGCACCTCCCCAGGCCTTCTTGCCACCAATCTTTCAGGCTCTTCCCTCCAGCCTCTTTATCCTATCACCAAAGCTTAGGATTGTATGAATCAGCACTGTGGGTATTTTCCCTTTGGGGCAAAATATATAATTAGATTAATGGATCAAAATTGCCATCACTGGGAAAGTCACCTCACCCTTCACTGACAGTACTAGGAAAGGCTTTTATGCTGTATCAGTTCACTTATGGGAGATAGTTTATGAACCAGGAAAAATCAGTCTAAGATCTTCTCTGACCAGAAAGCAGTCTCTGGGAGGCTGTAGATGTGGGCAGAGGTGGCATTGTTGTGGGACTGGGTGCCATGGGAACTTAAGCCAGTATCTAAGAAACCACTGCATGCCTCTGGTACTCTGAAGTCTGGCTTTGTGTATGACACTCCGTGTGATGGTGTGGAGCTCCTGTGTCAAATATCATGTCCCTCAGAGGGACCTCTCAGTTTCCAGGCACAGCAGTTCACTGCCGGAGATCAGGACCTAGTCACAGACACCAGTGGATTTTTCTCAAGGGAAGCAGTTGTTTTCCAAGGAGACAAGGGTTTACTCTCAGCTCTTAGGGCCGTACTGGGTCATTTTATATCAGAATTTCATTAGCTCCATATATGCCCAGGCCCACCACAAACATTGGGGATATAAGGAATGGGAATGTAGTGCATTAGTGAAAGGCTGCAAGAACAGAACATTCCGAGAAACATGCATTCCCAAATCCGGCGTGCACGCATGCGTGTGCATGTATGTGTGTGTGTGTGTGTGTGTGTGTGTGTGTGTGTGTCTTCTACATTCTACTATATTTCTAGCGTCCTCACAACATCTAAGTGGTTTATCCTTTAAGCTGAGTCATCTTTGTGGGTCTTCCTCACACATCCAAAGCTCACGGTTTGTAGTGGAGCTGGGCAGTATCACCCTGGCTATATCATTTTGGTGGAAACTCACCAAATCTCTATACCTATTTCCTCCCCCAACTTTACGAGAACTGTTTTGCACAACACTTGCCTCAGATCTCTAGACTCACATAATTGCCCAGTGGATTTGTTTGGGGGGCTCCTTTCTGATCCTGACATCTCGTTTATCAATCTGAACTTGACACTTCCTGCTAGCAGGCTCGTTGATTTTTATCATCACCAGTGACATGATTTCAGAGATGTCGGGTGGAAGAAAAGCAAGATGCTTAGGGTCCTCATGTCCTAAATGATATATACCGTGGGCCGGGAGCTCTATCTAGACAGGCCTCCTATAACCCCACGTTTGGATTTGGAAAACAGCACAGCCTAAAGCTGGAATGACCACCTCGACGTGGGTTCAGTTCCCACCTCCATTTACTGAGCAACCGCCTTAAAATAAGGTTCTAGGCTTGAACACACCGGGTGAGTACCTCACGGAGTTGTACCCCTGCACTACCTTATGTCTTTAGCCTGGTTGAGTTGTGTGGAAAGGATTCCAACAATAGCATCGGCTGTGGGAGAAAGTAAGAGGTTCTGAATCTTCCCTGTGCTCACACTAGTCTCACTCCCGTCCGCCAGGTGGGGACTTTTAGCTCAAGTAGATCTTAGTGGCTGCCTTTCCATTTTAGCTGAGGCAGAAGATCCCTGTGGGTCAAACCACTCTGATTACTGACCTGACTCTGCCACTATACAGCCCTGTCCAAGTAGCCTGGGGCAGCCTCCTGGCTCCTACCTCTTTGATAGCCTCTTAATTCCAAAGAGAGTCTGTCTGCAGTGTATTACAGCAGCAGTGTTGTGGTCCTCCATTCCAGATTTAAAGGCCCAGCCGCCATCTTGCTTTATGGTGCTGGTGGGGATATAAGGAATGGGAATGTAGTGCATTAGTGAAAGGCTGCAAAAAAAGACCGTTCTGAGAAACATGCATTCCCAAATCCGGCATGCACGCATGTGTGTGCGTGTGTGCATGTGTGTGTGTGTGTGTGTGTGTGTGTGTGTGTGGTGTGGTGTGTGTGTGTGGTGTGTGTGTATGTGTGTGTCTGTGTGGTGTGTCTGTGTGTGTGTATGTTTGTCTATGTGTCTGTGGTGTGTGTGTGTGTATGTGTGTGTCTGTGTGGTGTGTGTGTATGTGTATGTTTGTCTGTGTCTCTGTGGTGTGTGTGTGTGTGTGTGTGTGTGTGGTGTGTATGTGTGTGGTGTGTGTATGTGGTGTGTGTGTATGTGTGTGGTGTGTGTATGTCTATGTTTGTCTATGTGTCTGTGTGCTGTGTGTGTGTGTATGTGTGTGTCTGTGTGGTGTGTGTGTGTGTGTATGTGTATGTTTGTCTATGTCTCTGTGTGGTGTGTGTGTATGTGTGTGGTGTGTGTGTCTGTGTATGTTTGTCTATGTGTCTGTGTGGTGTGTGTGTATGTGTGTGGTGTGTGTGTCTGTGTATGTTTGTCTATGTGTCTGTGTGGTGTGTGTATGTGTATGTGTGTGTGTGTGGTGTGTGTGTGTGGTGTGTGTGTGGTGTGTGTATGTGGTGTGTGTGTATGTGTGTGGTGTGTGTGTCTGTGTATGTTTGTCTATGTGTCTGTGTGGTGTGTGTGTGTGTGTATGTGTGTGTCTATGTGTCTGTGTGGTATGTGTGTGGTGTGTATGTGTGTGTATGTGTGGTGTGTGTGTGTGTGTGTGTGTGTGTGTGTGTGTGTGTGTGTTCTACATTCTACTAAATTTCTGGCTCTTGACTTCATTAAGCATGGTCACTGCTAAGTGCAACCTGAGTTACCACAGACACCTGTGATTGTTGGTGTTCACTGTGAATGTGACAGGCTCCGAAGGACCTCAGGGCGTACCTGGTGAGGAGTATCTTGGTTCCATGAATTGCTGTGAGAGGGCCCACCTTAACTGTAGGCAAGACTACTCCCTGGGTAGGGGATCTGGGACAGGACCCGTGGAGAGGGCCGACTGAGCTCGAGCGAGCATTGCTTTCTGGCTGACTGCCCGTGCCGTGTAAGCATCTGGTTCTTGACTGCCCGTGCCGTGTAAGCAGCAGCTTCCAGTTCCTGGTGCCTCAACATCCCATCACGACGAGCTACGCCTTGAACTGTGAGTCAGAAAACTCTTGCTTCTGTTGAGTTATTTTAATCACAGACACAGGAAAATAAATGTGTGGTCTAAATATCTTGAAAAGTAACACATTTCTAAAACAGGAGGCAGAACTTCCTGTTCTCCTCCTACAGGAGACATCAACTCGACAAATGACAAGTTCTTCATTAGATCACAGGTTATTTTTCTTCTTCAACCAGTTTTAATAGTCTCTCAAATTCTTCCAAAAAACATACATATACTTCATGAGATTTAATTAGATTTTTTTTCATAGTATTTTCCCCCGAATATGGTCTCATGTAGCTCAGGCTGGCCCTCCTTGAACATGCTATGTAGCCCAGGATGACCTGCAGCCTTTGGTCCTTCTGCCTCTCTATCCGGGTACTGTACACGTGTGCCACCACCCTGTCTACTCAGGGCCAGCAGTGGGCTTCCTGCACACTAGGCTAGCACACCACCATGGAGGTCAGGCCCACGGGAGTTTTGTTTGTCTATTGGTTTATGTCATTATTTTGTGATCGTGTCCCCTGGCTGTTGCCTGTGGTTCTCTTTCTACTGCTTTGCAATGAGGGCTGATTTTAAACTTATTCACTTTCAGTATTAGAGACCATGAAGCTATGACTTTTCATCTGAATATAGTTTGGTTGTCGAGTTTAGTACAGAAACGTATTGAAAAACAAGAGAGTGGGGTCTAGGGAGCGTTGATATTTCCAACTGACTTGATTATAACATTTTAGTTACCTATTAATATCATAATGCTTTTACACACGAGTCTAAGTTTTTTTTCCTCTTGTGAACGCATAAAATTTCCTTTGAGCCTGCTATAGTATTAATTTTAATACAGTTCACTAGTAGCGTATTTTAAACACACACTTATACATATATTTATATTACATCGTAGGGGTATACTTTAGAAATAATTTTGATTAGTGAACTATTTTGTGTCTTTTTTATTGTTAAATGTAACTATCCTCTGAGGTCATTTTCTGAGTAACTTTTCTTGAATAGATGCCCAACTATTCATTTCTTATGCCTTGTGTGTAAGAGGAAGTTGATACAAACACATCATCAGGCCAAAGCCATCGTTGGAAACTCTAGCTGATGGCCTTCCAAGCAGCCCAGACTCAGGAGAGCCCCCAGAAGGGGAAGTGACTTGCTATCTGGGTCTCTCACAGAACCTCTGGAGTGGGCGGCACTGCAGGGAGTGATTACATCTACCAGAGAGGACACCTCTGCCTCACCACAGGACGCAGCTCCCATGCCCACAAGGCTGAGTTTCTGGTGCATTTCTCAAGGTGCAAAGTGGGCTCAGAGATCAGTAATATAGTTGTCAATGTTCTCCTGCCTCATGGTCACCTCAGGAGAGTGGATGACAAGTGTGCGCTAGACAGGGAGTCTGTTTAGTCTTAGCCCCGGCTGCTTTCCTGTGCCCCCTGGCAGTGCTTATAGAGCAATGGCCACAGTCAATACCTAACACTATTGAAATGTGCTCGAAGCTACACGTGCTTTTTCTTTGTTTTCTCAAGACAGGGCTTCTCTGTATAGAAACCTGTTGCATATTTTACACACACACACACACACACACACACACACACACACACACACGCAAACACACACGAACTCATTTGCATATATATTTAGGTATATGTATATGCCCTGGCTGTCCTGGAACTCATGCTGTAGACCAGGATGGCCTCAAACTCAGAGATCAGCCAGCTTCTGCCTCCCGCCATCTGAGTGATGGGGTTAAAGGTGCCTGCCACTGCCACCCAGCAAGCTTCATGCACTTTGAAATATTTGAAGTCCTCCTCCCTGGAGGGCTCAGACGTGCTTGGAGCTACTGGACCATGGGGAAGAATAAAGAGTCAGAGTCAGATGTTTTCTATAAGGCTGTCCAAGTCAAAAGTGCTTGGAACACAAAATCTAGATCTGAGTTTCTGGCCTAGAGGCAAATGTGATGAGGAGGGTTAGGAACTCATAATAACTACATCGTGTGGCATGGAAATCGAAGGGTCACTTGTGCTGCAGCCGCAGAATTACGGGGCGGACTTTAAGGAAATCATGTGATTAGTGTAACAGACCTTTGGTATCAGTTGACACAGTAATTTTCAAAATTGCAAGCCAGTAATTTTATAACCAATTATATATTTACAAGTTAGTTATCACAAATAAGGAAAACATAGCCGGCTTTCTTTATGATACAGGACTGTCTTGTTTTTATACAGTCTAAATATTAAGGGAGCATCTTGTGAATTTGTGTGTGTGTGTGGTATATGTGGTGTGTGTGTGTGTGTGTGGTGCGTGTATGTGTATATGTGGTGTGTTTGTAGTGTATGTGGTATGTTTATATGTATATGTGGTATGTATATAGTGTATGGTGTGTGGTATGTGTGTGTATGTATGTAAGGTATGTAGTGTGTGTGATGTATGGATGTGTGTGGTCTGTATATGTGTGTATGAGAGATTGTGTGTGGTGTGGTGTGTGTGTGTGTGTGTGTCTGTAGTATATGATGTATGTGTAGTGTTTTGTGTGTGGTGTGTGTGTGTGGTGTGTGTATATGAGAGATTGTATGTGTATGGTGTATGTATGTGTATATGTGATGTGTGTGTATATATGTAAGGTATGTAGTGTGTGTGTGTGTGTGATGTTCGATTGTGTGTGGTCTGTATATGTGTATATGAGAGATTGTGTGGTGTGTGTGTGTGTGTGCGTGGTGTGTGTGTGGTGAATGTGGTGTGTGTGGGGTGTGTGTATATGAGAGATTGTATGTGTGTGTTGTATGTGTGTCGTGTGTGGGTGTATGTATGTATGTAAGATATGTAGTGTGTGGTGTATTTATGTGTATATGTGGAATATGTGTAGTATATGGTGTGTGTTGTATGTGTATGTATGTAAGGCATGTAATGTGTGTGTGATGTATGGTTGTATATGGTCTGTATATATGTATATGAGAGATTGTGTGTGTGTGTGTGTGTGTGTGTGTGGTGTGTGTGTTTATCAAAGTGACATCAGAGGACATCTTGTAAGAATCCAATATCCCCTTCTACTCTGGTCTTCAGGGTTAGCAGCAAACACCTTTTGCTTATCCATCTTACCGGGCTTTTTTCTTTGCTTTCATCTCAACAAGCAAGCAAGCAAGCGAGCAAAGCACCTGGTGTGTTTTCTGCAACACTGTACAGACTCTAGTCTGTTCTGTTGTCCCTGCGTTGTTTCCCTGGCTGCCGGCAGCTCAGCTGTCTTGTGGCACAGTGAGCTACCTACAAACTGCATAGAAGCTGAGTGCTACCCAATAAAGATGAGAGTCCAGGGAGAGAGGCCGGTGACATCAGTAGGCCGGGCTCTCCTGCTTATTCAAGAACACATTCCCCAGTTAGAAGATGTGGTTAGCACTTGATCCTAATCAAAGCACCCAAAATGCTTGGATCTAGTTCATTTTAATCTTGGTTGAAAAGAGTGTGGACGGACACTTAGGGGAAAGTGAAGGCAGCGTAGTATCTCCCCTTCAAGAGCTGTGCGGCCTTCAGAATGTGGCGTGGATTTTGGCCTCATAATTCTCCTTGAAGCAAACAGAAGGGTCTCACAGCACAGAGAGCAGCAGTTTATGGGGCCATACAGACAGCCGCACAAGAGGACTCTGTTCACGGTCTTCAAAGTGAGGCAGCGAAGGCATGGCTGCTGCTCTGGCCACATGTAATATCGCCTGTAGCTCTTTAAAGAGGATTAGCCCAGCATTCAAAGCTGGATTTCACGTCGAGCCGAATATGCTAATGAAATGGTAATGTGTGAGGCAAACACCAAATCCCCTCCAAACTCAGCCTCACCCTCCCACAGTGGGAAAGCAAACTTTATCATATCAGAAGGGCTGGTTCCCCCCTTACATGTCTGCTTAGATAACAGACTAAGATAAATACATGTGCAGTCCTGTTTGAGGTCAATTCAACTCCAGTGTAAACTGAAGGTCACAGCCCGTTTATAGACAGTCATTCAAAAACTAACTACTTCTGTCTGCCCACAGGCCTGAAATGATTGATCCTTGCAGAAAGTCATAGCTATAACGTGGATTTTTTTTTTTTAAAGTAGGAACACAAAAGCTCACGGACAGCACATTCTTGCCCAACTTCACTTTAGAATTTTTTCCACTATTCTTTTTTGCCTGCCCAGTGTCCCTCTGCTCAGTGTTGGGAAGTGCTACAATCGTAACTTTCCAGATCAGGTCTCTACTCTTTCAGATTTGAGATCCGCAGTTCCTTAAAAGTGGCTATGGGCTCGGGGCTGGAAGACACCTTCCTCAGTTTCTTTCAGTTTGGTTTTTCAGTTTCAGGACCTATCTGGCATGGCCAAGGTGAATTAATTCACCGCTACAGAGTGATTACAAGCCACGCAGCCACATACATCATCTTTGCAACATGCACAGGGCTCCCGGAGATTGAACCCCCAACCCCCATGAAGACTTCCTCGCAATGGCTGGGAAATACAGACCTAGCAAACACATGGAGCCCAGAGCCCCTGGCTCGATTTTTAATGCGTGAGCTTTCATTAGCTATGATCATTTCGCTGCACTTGACTGAGGAGCTTAGACTCCCTTGGTTTTTTTGTTGGTTAGAAATGGAGTGTGTGTGTGTGTGTGTGTGTGTGTGTGTGTGTGTGTGTGTGTGTGTGTGTGTGTGTGTGTTTATCAAAGTTTTGAAGGGTTTGTCTGTGGACACAGGGGGACGGCAATACATATTCATGAAAGAACGCACTCTCCACTCTCTGTGGGCTCCGACAAAGCCGTAGCTGTTTCACACAGCAAGCTGACTGGGATTGTGTGTGGGGGGCTGCATGGCCAGATTAGTGCAAACAGTGAGCCCACTCCGCTGCTTGCTAGGCCTTGCCTTCCTGACAATCTCCCCAATTGTCACTTG
Source organism: Rattus norvegicus (assembly GCF_021556685.1). Classification (NCBI taxonomy): domain Eukaryota; kingdom Metazoa; phylum Chordata; class Mammalia; order Rodentia; family Muridae; genus Rattus; species Rattus norvegicus. The sequence goes on along the minus strand of NC_141535.1, from coordinate 218,394,272 downwards.
TGACAAGGCTGTCACTAGGTGATGGCTTCTTTTGGCCATTTTCAGATAAAGATAATTTCCTTAACTTCCATTTTATTTGACAACAAGCACTGTGGGCGAGGGAGAGGAAGTGCTTCCCGAGGGTCAGGGCTTCGCTACTTCAAAGGCATCTTTGATCTAAAAATATGTGCTGTACCAAATTCATTATGTCTCTCCTTAAAGAGCTTTTAAATTTATTGATCTTCCTCTCAATTATTCTCCTTTTACACCCAGTGAGGATGTGTGAGACGCAGTGTTGGGAAGAGCCTAAGGAGGAGTGGGGGGGCTGCAGCCAACTGGTCACTTCTAAGGTCATCACAAGAACCAAACAACAGGTGCTTTTGTTTCCAGTCCCCTCTGAGTCCCTGAGGAACAGATCCTCGCCCGCCGCTTTGCCAGTGCTCTTAGTGATTCCAGCACCAGCAGAGAAGACAGAACAGTGTTTGACATTGCACCTCAATAAGGGGAGGAAAAAAAACCCTGTACCAAACTTGTGCCGACAGTCATCTCGCGTCGTGCCCCACTGCGTCCATGATTTGGAAAGTCAGCTCACAGGGACTGTGCAGGGATGGGGAGACTTGTTGATGAAGAATTTGGCTTCCATCAGGATCCTCCCCCCTCCCCCGAGCTGGAGGTTAGCTTGCTTAAGTTCACGTAATTGTATGGAAGGAAGATTATACAAGGCAGAAAGCAAGAGGGTAAAAATCTTAACGGATAGACACGAAAATGTACTTTAAATTCTCAAAGGAGTAAGTAATAAAGATAGTTTTAATGCAAAAATTGTCATTTTATCCATGGAAGAAATATTCGGAATGGCTTAAGAAGAAAGTTTTGTGGTATCTTTAACTTACTTCCAAATAGTTCATACCTACACACATGCGTGCACACATATGTAAATACGCATATATGGCCAAGTATTATGCACAGGGTAATAGGACTTCATTATTTTATGAACTTTACGGTATATTTAAAATTTTCAGAATATGAAAAAAACTCAAAATAAAATATTAGAGGAGGAGAGAGCAAAAGCTTCAATGTGGGAAACATTCTTTACTTGGGGAGCAGGCCCTCTTTCCAGAGGCCTTGCCTTTCTTAATTTCCTTTTGCACTTATTGTTCTGAGCCACAGTCCTGTGGAATCGCTGTCTTGAACAATACCCAGGATGTAGGAGAAATCAGGTTCCATGAGAAGTACCACACTCATCCCCCATTCACTTCAGAAACTTCACATAGGATAATCAGTTTCAGACGGAGCACAGAGCAGTTCCTGCGGGAACAAAAGTTCAAACAGCTTTAATTCCAGTTTTCTTGTCCCAAGTACACTAGTCCTCACGATTTCAGAGTACCTAGGTGGCTTTCATGGTTAGTAAGGTGATTTTGGCAAGTCATAGTTTCAAAGTCTTATGCAGGAAGGAAAATATGTAATTTCTTCTCCCAATGCTGGAGGTCAATCCTAAAGCCTCATAGCTGCTGACAAGTTATGTCCCCAGTGTATAAACATATTAGAGTAAGGGGCTAGAGAGATGGCTCAGTGGTTAAGAGCTCTGGATGCACCCCCAGAGGTCCTGAGTTCAATTCTCAGCACCCATATGGCGGCTTACAACCATCTGTAGTGAGATCTGGTGCCCTCTTCTGGTATGCATGAAAATCAAGCAACCCTATACAAGAAATAAACAATTTTTTTAAAAAGAAGCATGCTTATCATGTGTTGTTAAAACATGTCTTCGGGCTTCTAAAAGTAATGGAAATTGCTTCTTTTGGAAAAATCACTTCCCTGAATTTCCAAAAATGCACATTTTGTCTTTCAAGGGAACCAGTGTGTCTTCAATGCTCCCCCATGTTCCAGGGATCCCATAGCTTTGTCCGGAAGTGCCAGACACCATTCCCTGTGTTACATCAATTCATCCCGACTGATTCTGTGGTTAGTGCTGGTTTACCCATAAGGAAACTGAGGTTCAGAAAGCCCAAGTAATGTGCCCGTTTCTCACACCCAGTCAGTGGTACAACCAGAATTCAGATTTGGGAGCTTAGGACGTCAAACAGTATTGTTAATGTGGGGCCAGGAGGCACAGGATGTGAGCTACGCGAACAGCCTCTTCCGGTAGCCACTAACATGGGGCAAGAGCATGTGCACCTGTCTGCAGACCCAATCCCTTTAGCTCTCCAACCCCAGTCGCCTTCCTGTGTGCTTTGGACAAGTAAACTGAGGTATGAAGACAAGGAGAAGGGCTGAAGAGGAACCATAGCCTCTTTCTGGTCTCTCCAGCGTTCTTTCTCCCTCTCACAGACACAGGAGATTGACCTGTGAGCTCTGCTCAGCGGGACAACAGGATTTAGGATCCACAGCCCTGTGTCACAAACAGCCACCCATCGGTCCCCCTGATGATGGTGGAAGGACTCGTATGTAATTTCTCTTGATGTCAGTTAAACCCGGAGACCTTGATTTTGCTTTCCATGTGAAATCAGTGAGAGGAGGACGAAGGTAGCCTGGTCTAAAGAGGCATGTTATTTTAGGGACGGGTCTCTGCATCGCCCTCGACGCTGCCTCGCTGCCTCGGCCCACAGAGTTCACCTGCTCTGTGACATGTAAATGAGCGACAGAAGCTGGCAGACAGCAACACCATCAGCCTGCCTCGGAGGAGACAAAAGTAAACACTCTCAAAGAGATTGCGCCGAAATATGATATCAGCCGCAAGAGAGGGCCATCTCCTCCGGTCAAATGAGAAAAATCATATTATCCTCACTGTGGCATACAAATAGCTTGTAAGCCACATTCCCCATTTTGAATAGTGACAATAAGTGCTAACCTCGAGGCCGCAGGCCAGCCTGATCCCATCTCCAAACACAAACACTTCTGCCTGGGTTTTGGCTTGGGGGCTGTGCGGTGGCCTCCCAACCCCCACCTCCCCCAACCTCCTGTTAATTGGCTGAGACCACCAGAATTCGGAGGACACAGATGTTACTGATAGTTTTCCTAGGGAACACATTCATGCCCATCTGTTGCAGCCTAGAAGGCTGTTCATATATCCACAAGGCCTTCATTTAATTCTTGTCAGAAAGTAATGTAAATCCAGTTTACCTCAGAGGTCGCAGCCGAGATTTATGCCAATGAGCCCCCTGCAATTTACACACACTGTAGTTGTATAGGATGAAAAGAAAGCCTTTCATGTTGGTGCATATTAACAAGAACGTCTGCCTTCCGAAAGGCTTTTTGACTGAGCTTTTCCCTGATTTTAATACAGCCCATGCCAGTTGGTCTACCCAGCTTTAGAGGGGGGAAAAAGAAGAAGAAGAAGAAGAAGGGGGAAAAAACCCTAATCTTTAAAGTTTCTTCTTTTATAAGAGGTGAAAGCGAAGGAGAGAAATCGTAGCAAGAGGCAGTAACTCATCGGTAATTATCTGTTAGGGGACAGGAGGCCCCCGCCCTTTGAGAGGCTGACAGGAGAGCTGTTCTGGCTTGAATTATCGGAGTAGAGGTCTAGAGAGAATTCAGTTGTGAGCAATTATCTTTCAGTGTGAAAACGGCAGGACTGTCCCATTGAATTAGTCTCCTGACTTTTCAACTGTCTTTTTTTAGTATAGACAGAGGGGATGATGGGACTTGATTACTTTGATTAAGACCAAGGTAGGTAGAAATTGATTCATCGGTAAAGTGGGAAGAGTGCATATAGAGAGTGATTTTAGTGCAAGTCTGAGAGCAATTCAAAGAACTTCAATGGATCCTGCCTTTCTGGGTATTGATATCTTTTGAAACATTCAGGTTTGTTCTGGCCGTAGGCTGGTAGGCAAACGGCTTTGAAAGTCCACAGGATCAAAGTGGATTTGAGATTCTGAATACAGCCCCTCTAGTGTGTGTGACCTTGGCAAGTTACTTAACTTTCACGACCCTCGATTTTCTCATCTCTAGAGTGGGGATAAAGCAAATCTTACAGTTTTGCATCTGAAGTGGACAGAACAGTACCTAGACCACAAGAAGTAGCCACTGGCAGTTGTCCCTTCGTCCCTTTGCCTGAGACAGCAAATTGTATATTAAAGATGTGAAAACAGTACAAAAGCTTTCACTGTTCCAATCACTACAAGGCGTTTCCATATTTGAAAAAAAGACAACAATGTGTTAACAGGAGATAAAATGAGAGGTTTTTTCCTTTTTACAGCTCATAATTTTTGTTTTCAGTTGTTGAGGGTTTTTTGTTTTGTTTTGTTTTGGTTTGGTTTTTTTGTTTCCGTTTTGTTTTTCTGCAGACATGCATACATTTGGGTCCGAGAAAACCTGACTCCTTTCCTCAATCAGTCACAGCCTCTGATGTCCCAGGACAGTGTCACTAAGCAATATGCTTCTGGGGAGACCATGCTCGTTTGCTTGTATGGATAGCTTTGAAGTATATGGTATGATTATTTCACGTCTTTAACCTTTTGTTTGTATTTTGCTTAAGATAACATTAAATCCCAGTGATTTCCAAGTGTACACTTACGGGACCTTGCAACAGAGGACTCTTAAAGCATTCTGTGTCAGGGCTGGAGGCAGTTGGGCCCTGATTGGAAATAGAATGTGTTGTTCGTCACACACAGAGTAGATACTCCAAGTGTGCACAGTGTGGGTTTAATTGCAGAACTGGGTGGAGCAGGAACTGTATTTTGTAGGCAGATAGGCACAGGCTGGCATCCAAGGCTGTTTACTACCAAAACCAGGGACCAGAAAAAAACCAATATAATTTCAGAATGGAGGGTAGGGGCTGGCTTAGTGGATAAGAATGCTCCCTTGGAAAAGCATGAGGGGTTGATTTTGAATCTCTAGCACCTACAATAAAACAACAACAACAACAACAACAAAAACCAACCAGGCACATTGCACTAAAAACTATTATAATCGAATGAAATCGACTTCGAATGAAATTTGATACGGTAGGTCATTATATATGAAACAGCCAGAAATGAGCCAGCTCTGGCCTTGCTGCCTACCATTCCTCAGAGTCATCTCCCCTCACGTGGAACATGGAGGTTTTAGAGTGCAAAGTGCTTTTTATAGATGGAAATTGTTTTCCCTTTGTGATGTCAGAACAAGATAAACCTGGGGGCGGGGCGGCAGAGTAAAAACAAGTGGGCGGCACACATAGCTGAGGGGATTGAATTTTTTTGCAAGCATCTTCAGCTTCCTGTGAAACAAAATGTTTCACTTAAAGTTACAAATGGATTTATTACAATGGGAAAGATCCAGTGTGCTCATAAATAAGGACCCCACTTCTCGGCTGACGATATGGAAGCCTCCTAGGAAGAGATATATTGCCTCCTGTCAGGGTTAATCTATAAACGCCTTCAGTACTTAGACCCCATTAGTCTTTGCTCCCCTTCATTGGTCCCTCTGGAGTCATATTGTCACTTGTATCAGGTGAAAATTAGGATCCTTTCTCCCTGGGAACAATGTATCATTTAGTACTTCAGAGCCCAGTCTACACATTTCCACTTTGAATAGACCGGGGATGTGAATGTGTTTAACATAAAAGTCACTTATCAACTTTTTTTCTGTTTAGGGGTGGGATTACTATGTTCTTCCCAAGAAAAAACTTAGACACAGTGATCTCATGTTAAGCCATGGATTGGATGTTTAAAAGCATGTATCTAGCTCGTGCCGTGTAATCCTCTTGGCTAAACTCCAACCATCTTTGAAACTTTGGAGTTTTTAAGGTTTTATTTATTTGTGTGTGTGCGTCTGCCCAGGGCTGTGCGCTCACGTGAATATATGCACATTGTGTGGAGGTGCCCTAGGGTGTCACCATAGGAGTTGTCCTATGTCTCTTGGAGTTGGAGTTATGGGAAGTTTTGGGTGTTGGGATTTGAACTCCAGTCCTCTACTCTGAGCACCCTATGTCCTTGAGCTCTCTCCAGTCTCCAAACTTCTGAGTTCTCTATTTTGAAACAAAGGCCATATTTCTTGCTGCCAATGCTATAATGAAGTCTAATAAGTGTTTTCATCACAACAGGTTTATAAACCCAATTTTTTTTCAAGATCTGAGCGCCTGCACCCTTTCTTCTAAGTCAGGAGATGGTAAGGAGGATGCTGTGAGTTATAAGGCTTCTCTCAGTTTACACAAACTGACTCTGTGCGTCAGACTACTGTCTGGGGAAACTTACTTAGACGTTTTGAATTATGTATGCGTCCATTTCCAGATATTTGTCTTTGTGGTTGAAAATGTTTATTTTGATTCTCTGGTAGGCTTCAAAGCCATTACATTACCACACACGAGATACTGTGTGTAAGTCAGTAAATGCTAAATTTCACTTCGGAGTTTACACATAGTCTGTCTGCAACTTCCAAGTTAGCTTCAAAGCCAAACAATAAGAAAAATCTAGGAGCCTGGTGCATGTCTTCAATCCCAGCACTCGGGAGGCAGAGGCAGGCAGATTTCTGAGTTCAAGGCCAGCCTGATCTACAGAGTGAGTTCCAGGACAGTCAGGGATACACAGAGAAAGCCTGTCTCCAAAACAAACAAACAAACAAACAAACAAACAAATAAAAATGTAAAAGTCTAGATGAGCATTTTCATTAAATTGTATAAAAGTTATATTTTATTGTTTACTTTTCTTTGCTTACGTTAACATTTTTCTTGTATCCCTGTTGGCAAATATTTCTGCCAAATATTTCTTCATTAATTAAAAACAAATAATTGGATTAATGCTAAGATCAAGCATCCACTTTATTAGGGAAAGGAGAAAATGAAAGTACCCCCCTGCACAGCTACCAAAATCATGCCCCCCCCCCCAAATCAGATGTTTGATGCTCGAATCATATTGCTGTATAACTGAGAAGCATTTCTTCAAAACAGAAATCTCACAGGAAACGGAGAAGCCAAAAGCCAGGAAGTTGGCTTAGTGGGAACAAGTGCTTACCACCCACCCAAGCATGAGAACTGGGGTTCAGAGTACCATCGCCCACATACAAGTCAGGCATGGCGCTGGATGTACAACTGGGGGGGATAAGAATAGAGGATCCTTGTTGTTCACTGGTCAGCCAGTCTAGTTGAACTGGTGAGCTCAAGGTTCAGTGAGAGACAGCTTCAGAACTGTTGAGGTGGATGACAATTGAAGAAGACATTCAGTGTATACCTCTGGTGTGTGTGTGTGTGTGTGTGTGTGTGTGTGTGTGTGTGTGTGTGTGTGTGTGAGAGAGAGAGAGAGAGAGAGAGAGAGAGAGAGAGAGAGAGACAGGGAGAGAGGGAAAGAGAGGGGGAGAGGGAGAGGGAGAGGGAGAGCCTAAAGCCTAAAGGTAAACAGATTATCACACCAAGTTAGCTAAGTTTGGATTTTTTTCTTTTTCTTTTTTTTAAGCAAATAAAGCATCTTTCTCTTCTAACTGCCCATTCTTCCCAGTTTGCTAACAGCGCTTATCTTTGTTAATTGTTTAAAAGGGTAATTTCACCATCATGTAGCTTAATATTGTTTTTTTTTTAAATGATGAAACTTAAAAAAATGAAACCTAAAGTTTGAATGGATGAGCAATTTTCTTTCTCAAAAACATAAATAGGAATGAAGCCACCAGGAAGGGAGGCCCGACTTGGGTGAATGCGAGAAATTGTACGACCTTTTAGAAAAATAACGTGGAACTGAAGGGGTTTAGTGGGTAGAAGCTACCCCAGAAGTATCCTGATGGCATAGATGCTACCCCAGAAGTATCCTGATGGCATAGATGCTACCCCAGAAGTATCCTGATGGCATAGAAGCTACCCCAGAAGTATCCTGATGGCATAGATGCTACCCCAGAAGTATCCTGATGGCATAGAAGCTACCCCAGAAGTATCCTGATGGCATAGATGCTACCCCAGAAGTATCCTGATGGCATAGATGCTACCCCAGAAGTATCCTGATGGCATAGAAGCTACCCCAGAAGTATCCTGATGGCATAAATGTGGGAAAATTAGTGACCTTTTAAATTTTTTAAATTATAATTTTACTCCATGAGATTTTATTGAAAACTGTCATCCACAAAGCATTTTTTACTTACTGGGCCAAGATTTTTATTTTATATATTAATATAATATATATATTCCTAGAGATTGTGAGGTTTATTTTATTATGCCTCCTGCAGAGAAAGAAACTGAGGTGTGATTTGCCTGAAGCCAGTTAGATTTAAACCTTGTGGTCTGGGCCACAACCTGCAGGTTTACCCATCCTGCTTGGCTGTCTAGTAATGACCAAGAGAGAAATGATAATTTGATTTCCATTCTTTTTTTTTTTTTTGTTCTTTTTTTCGGAGCTGGGGACCGAACCCAGGGCCTTGCGCTTCCTAGGTAAGCGCTCTACCACTGAGCTAAGTCCCCAGCGATAATTTGTTTTCATATCACCTTTTTGCCCCTCTCATTTCAAAGCCTTCTCATCCCCTGTGTATTAAACTTCCCTTGTGTGCAGTAGCCCACATCAAAGTCTATATGTTCTAGGAAAAATTAACGAACTATGCTGACTGTGAGGATTATAATTACAGACTTGGAAAAGAATTTTTTTTTTTGGTATACTAAACTTTAATTCCCACATTGATTTCTCTCGTCAAAAGTGTGCACTGGGGTTGGGGATTTGGCTCAGTGGTAGAGTGCTTGCCTAGCAAGCGCAAGGCTCTGGGTTCGGTCCCCAGCTCCGAAAAAAAAAAAGTGTGCACTGCCGGGCTGGAGAGATGGATCCACAGTGAAGTGTGCTTGGTGCTCTTCCACAGGACCCAGCTCCAGGGACTGGGTGGCTAACACCACCTATAACTCAAGTTCCAGGGGAGCTGATGCCCTCTTATGGCCTCTATCGGTACTGCATGCAAACGGTACACACACATTCAACAGACACTCATAGTAAACCATTTAAAAGTGTGCATTATACACACCTGGCAACTTCATACAAGAGTACCCTGTGTGCCATCTTGATAGATGCATGACACCATCACCCGGATTTCCTTCTCCAGCCCCCATAGCTACACAGCATTTTGCCATTTAGCTGTTAATATAAAGCCGGGGAATTCCACACCTCACCCACTGCGGTGCACAGTGTAGAATTAGGCCACGTGATTTGTTCTCCTGGAAATCAAATCTCTTCCATCAGGTTATTCTTGCTGGGCTTTCCCCTGGTACGGTTTAATGGGAAGCAAAGTAGCCATGTGCTTTGAGGTTGGGACCTTCTTAGCCTTCTCTGCTCAAAGTGTCTTGCCTAGAGTTTGGGTAGATGACGTCTGCCTCTCAGAGAGCACACCTCAAAAGAAAGCTCTTCAAAGTTTACAAAATATTTTCCTGCTTCATGGATGCTCCTCACCCCATGGTGTCTCTGGATTAAGAAACATAAAGAGTATGTTTCCAGGAGGGCTCTCCTGTCAGTTAGGGCGCAGGTTTGCAGAGGAGAGCTTCTGGGAGAACCATTGCTACGACATCATCAGCTTGGAAGCCTGGAGCCAGGGCCAGATGGCAGGTGTGGCTCACCTTGACCTGAGATGTGGTTCCTCAGCCATGGGGCGGAGGCTAATAATTCTTCAGATGTCACCATGGCTGATGGAGCGGGTAACTGTAGCAGTCACAGCAGCTCCTGCAATGTGGCCTTTCCCCCTCCTCTTTTTCCTTCCTGGGGCCACTGCCTAACCCATTTGTGACCCAGAACACTCACTCTTATCGAACTTTCATGCACAGTCAAGTTTGGTAAACATGCCCAGTGGCAGGGAACTGGAGAGGGTGGGCACTGGACAAGAGAGGAGAGGCAGAGGCATAAGGCAGTCTCCTGTCTCCGTAAGATATGGCCCACAGGCTGGAAGTGGGTAGAAAGAGATGTAAAAACAAATCATTTTCACTTACAGAGTTTCATGAAACCTATGTCTCTTTAAAAAAAAAACAAAGTCAAAACATACCTTTGTTTTTGTTTTCTACCGGAAGAGAATGCCAGTGTGATTGAAGTGTCCTGGGACTCTTAAGTTTGTTTACCTAGTGGTTCAAACTGCCCATCGAGGCTTTCCGGAACTTACTTATTGTTGGCCACGGGAGAGTCTTTGTCCATGTCATTATCTAAACACCACCCCTACCACAGTTCCCTGCCCAAGAGTCAGTCCCCTCTGCTCCGACAGGCTGTGTCTCTAGCTGTGTCTTCCTGGAGTCCTTGGCTCCAACCCTCAGGGCAGTAACGTATTTATTATCTGTTCAGTACACCTAGGCTTCAGTACAGCTCTATACTTTTGGAATTTTAATTATCAAATAGGCTTCCCAGACTGGCAGGATATGTGTGGAACACAGCGAGCACAGGAATAATCTGGGTTAAGCAAAAGCACACACGTGTGGCCCACTTGGTTACTATTATGTCTCCTGTGCTCAACTCAATCTTGTCTTTAACCCCCAAAAATCCATGATTCTAGATTTCTACTCTATTGTTTCTTCTTTTAAAACCTTTAAATTATTTTAATGAAAGACAGTTTGCAGTACACAGCGTTGGTGTAGATGATGTCTTGTTTGTCTTTGTGACTTGGATGCATGTATTTGTACCCCGCCACAGTACATTACGTGGACCCCGGTGTTTGTTAGAGGTCTGTCGTACCCACGTGTGACTGACTTGTGGTTTATTTTCTGCGCTTCACTGTGGCATTTCCCAGAACTGTTCCGCACGCCTTTGCTCATTTTATTCTGGTGTAAGGATGTTTTGTCTCTTGGCTGGTACAGTGAGGACACTGTTGTGTGTCAGCAAGGTTCAGACTGAGGAGTTCCTCTAAGCTGGAGGTCATACCTAAGCGTGGGCAGTAGGGATAATGTTTACTTAGGATTAATTACACCGGATAACGCCAAACCAGAAGTCTGTCTGTGGCGCAGGGGTAAGCACCCCTGCTCTCCTCAACACTTCCTATTGTAGCTTTTTAAAAAGTGTTTTCTAGGGCCGGAGAGATGGCTCAGTGGTTAAGAGCACTGACTGCTCTTCCAGAGGTCCTGAGTTCAATTCCCAGCACCCACATGGTGGTTCACAACCATCTGTAATGGGATCTGATGCCCTCTTCTGATGTGTCTGAAGACAGCTACGGTGTACTTACATTCCAAGTAAATAAATTTTAAAAAAAGTGTTTTCTAACCAAGGAGTAAATAGTTTTTCATGGGACAGAAATTCAGCTTTCCTGGTGGGTAATGACATTGAACACTTTCCATGTTTATTAGCTGGTGTGCCTCCTCTTGTGTGAAATGCCCAAGTATATATTCTTTTTTTTAAGGTTTATTTATTTATTATATAGAGGGCATCAGATCCCATTACAGATGGTTGTGAGCCACCATGTGGTTGCTGGGATTTGAACTCAGGACCTTGAGAAGAGCAGTCAGTGCTCTTCACCACTGAGGCATCTCTCCAGCCCCCCAAGTGTATATTCTTTCCTCCATGTGCAACAATTTCTTTTCTTGTTGGCTAATGGAAACTTTTTATATATTCTGGGTAGAAAGCTTTTGTCAGTTACCAAACTTACAACTTCTTCCTTTCACAAGGTATGGTGGTGCAAGCCTTTAATCCCAGCACTCAGGAAGCAGGCAGGTGAATCGCTGTGAGTTCAAGGCCAGCCTGGTCTACATCGACAGTTTCAGGCCAGTTAGGGGTACCTAGCTCAACCCTGTCTCAAAAACAAACACTTTCATCTAGTTTGCGATTTCTCATTTTATTTGCTTTTTGTTGTGGTTTTGTAAATCAGAAGTTTGTCTTTTGTAATTTAATTAAATATATCTTTTCCATTATAGCTTTCCTCTCTATTTTTTGCAAGTGTTTACAAATTCTTCCTTAATCAAAGATGATTTTTAAAAAAACCTCTTAGATTAGACATCTTACCCACAGTATTTTGTATGGCAATGTGAATACCAACCACAGTCACAATAGAAACCTGAAGTCAATTGTAATGTGATCAATGTATGAACAAGGTGATCACTCAGCCATGAAAGGGAACGAATTGCTGGGCTAGGGATGTGGCTGGCTAGGGATGTGGCTCAATCGGTAAGGTGACAATGCTCATGAAGCCTGGATTTCATCTTCAGCACCACATGTATATACCAGGAATGGCGGCACCCAGCGCCTGGGAGGTAGAAGCAGGAGCAGTGGAGTTCAAGGTCATCCTGGGCTACAAATGGAGGTACAAGTCAGCCTGAAATACCAGAAATGCTGTCTGAATGAGTAAACACAACGTCAACAACCTGAAGAAGGGAAATACTGACCCATGCTAGCACTAACATGGGAATAGCATGATACCGCCTGAGAGAAAGATAGTGGTGCGGTGTGACCCCATTTCCACAAATGACCAGAACGGGCACATCCATGGATCTAGAAAGCACATTGATGGATGCGGGAGGTGAGAAAGGGATGCACAATGACCCCTGACTACGTATGTGGCTCCCTTTTGAGGTTGTAGAATATTCTGGGGTTAGGTACTAAAGATGGTTGTACCATAAACCACTGAACTGTAAACATCACAATGGCAGTGTTTGATATGTGAATTTTATCTCAAAACTTGTCTTCCCTTCGGCTACACATTACTCTGTAATGATCAAGCCTCTATACGGGTGTGGCTTTCTGTTGGGCTCCTTGAGTACTTACTAGGTTGATTTCTCCAAGTGCCAATAATAATTTGTGTAAGAAGTTATATGATCTAATATCATTTAATATTAACTATTGGTATTTGGAGTTACAATTTTCTCTCTCTCCTCCATTATTTTTCCCCTTATCTGGTATGTCTAGATTCTGTTTTATTTTGGTTTAGCCCCACACACTCTACCACTGAGCCACATGTCTAGCCATTCATTATTCTTCCACGTAAATTTGAGGGTGACCTCTGAGGTCACACATGGATACATGAACAGAGATGTTGAGATTTTTTCCTTGGTATTGCCTTTAAGTTATATATTCATTTGGGAAGAATTTGATGTCTTAACAATATTGAGTTTTTGAGGACATAAATATGGACTACCTTCCCACGGGCCTGGGATATCTTTCAATTAAGTTTTTTAACGTCTTCTTCTAAGATCCCTGCACATTTGTTACTTAAAGTATCCTAGGCACTGTTTATATAGATAGAGATATATAGTTAGAGATAAAGATATAAATATGTGATTTTTACGATACCACATTGTATTTTATGCCATGGCAACTGTGCTTTTATTAAATTTTATTTTTAATAACTAATTGCTTTTAGGACTGCATCTTTGGTTTGTTCACTGTGTGGTGTTCCTATTACTCTCCTCATAGGAAACATTTTAAGTTACTCACTAAATTTCAGATTATAGAATCTATAAATTTATATTCTTGATTTCTTTTGACTTATATCTTATTAGAATCGCTATTTTGTTGGTGTTTCCAAAATTATTTATATTCAGTATTCCTAATATTTTAAAATTTATTTGTTTTATTACACATACATTGATGTTTTGCCTGCACGAGAATGTCAGATCCCCAAGAACTAGAGTTACAAACAGCTGTCATCCACCATGTGAGCGCGGGGACTCCAACTGAGTCCTCTGGAAGAGCATTCAGTGCTCTTAACCACTGAGCCATCTCTTCAGCTCCATTCCTAATGTTTTATTAGCTTGTAAAAAGAATATTATAAATAATATTCTCTCTCCAGATTTTTTTTATTCCTAGTCCAGTTTTCGTCTCTGATCTCTCAGTCAAGTTTGTCAGCAGTTGGTCAATGTTGTTCTTCTTTTGAAAGAGTCAGTACGTTATTTTGTTGACATTCCTGTTGAATTTTTAAAACCTGTGTCTCTGTACACAGGGTTGTGTGTGCGTGTGTGTGTGTGTGTGTGTGTGTGTGTGTACATGCATGTGCATGTTTGTATGTGTGAGAGCCAGCACATGCCTGCTATGGCACACTTGTGGAGGTCAGAGGACGACCTCAGATGTCTGTCCTCACTTTACACTTTGTTTGAGATTGGGCCCATTTTACCACTGTGTGCTGGGTTAGGGGCCTCTCAGTTCACTGCAGGAGCACTGTGGTTCTGACTTCTGTGGGCTCTGGGAGTCTGACCTCAAGCCCCCCGCAAAGGCTGTGCCCTCTCAGCACTCTCCATCCCCAGAGTGAGCATTTTTAATATAAATTTCTGCTGTTTGTTTTGTTCTTCTTTTCAGACTTTTTCTGTTTACCACGGTGCCCAGTTTATGCTGTGCTAGGGATTGAACCTGGGGCCTCATGCATGCTAAGTAAACACTCTGCCAACTGGGCTACAGCCCTCTCGCTGAAGCGCTCTCTCTCTCTCTCTCTCTCTCTCTCTCTCTCTCTCTCTGTGTGTGTGTGTGTGTGTGTGTGTGTGTGTGTGTGTGTGGTGCTGGGGATAGAATCAACTCAAAGCTTGTGTATGACAAGGAAACACCCTAGCACTAAGCTCTATACCCAGCCCTTAACCCTGCCACTTTTGGCTCACATGTATTTAGTCTATGAATCAAACAAGGTCAGAAGTGCTGTGGATTCCCGGTAACCTGACCATAATCTAATGAAGTGACTATCAGTGTATTTTCTCTGATATTTTGTACAGATGCATAAAGCTTCCTCTTTGTTGTTATTTTTCTAATATATTTTTGCCTGCTTGTCTGTGTTCTTTCTATATTTTTCCTGCACTCTTATGCTCTAGAAGATGCAGATAACCACTATAGGAAAGCTTAAATGAATATTTATTTCACATGTATGGGGGTTTGGCCAGAATGTGTGTATGTATGCATATCACTTGCTTGCACAGTGCCTGTGGAAGCCAGAAGAAGGACTCTGGTATCCATTTGATCCCCTAGATCTGGAGTTACAGACTGTTGTGAGCTGACATGTGGGCGCTGGGAATCAAACTTGTGTTCTCTGAAAAAAGAGCCATTTGCTCTTCACTGCTGAGCCATCTCTCCAACCTCCACTTCCAACGCAATCCTTCTTTACCTTTTAACCGAAGGAATTTTTAGAAATACTAATATATTTCAAGGTTATGTTGAACATCCTAGTTTGTCCTTTGCGTTCATTCTTACTCGTTTCTTATTTCATTTTCTTTTTTTTCTTTTTCTTTTATTTATTCATTTATTTTATATATAAGTACACTGTAGCTGTCTTCAGATACACCAGAAGAGGGCATCAGATCCCTTTACAGATGGTTGTGAGCCACCATGTGGTTGCTGGGAATTGAACTCATGACCTCTGGAAGAGCAGTCGGGTGCTCTTAACCGCTGAGCCATCTCTCCAGCCCTCTTATTTCATTTTCTTATGCAAGACTTCATTTTTTATTCTACTAATTTCAGAGTTTTTATGTTTTATCTCAAATTTTATGGGTTTTCCTAGACCTTTTATTACAGTCTAAATTAAACTCTCCCTTCCACCTGACCAAATCACAGACCTAAAAACTCGTTAATGTCAATTAATGTTATGACTTATATAATGTTTGTATTTTCACTTCTGTATTTTCTTTGTTTGTCTTACCTTCTTGTGTGTGTGTGTACACCATGTGCATGTCTAGTGCCCAGGGAGGTCAGGAGGCATCATATCCTCTGGAACTGCTGTCACAGGTGATTGTAAGCTGTCACGTGGGTGCTGGAAACTAAGCCCAGAACCTCTGGAAGAGCAGCCAGTGTTCTCAACTCCTGGACTGTCTCTCCAGTTCCTCACCTAGTGTTTTTCAACTGGCAAAGTATACAGCATAGCGTTCTCAAGTGTGTAAACCCTGTGGCATGTATGTAACATGTATTATTACGTGTTGATTTTTGTGGTGAGATCATTTAAAAATGTACTCAGAGGTTTTCAAGCATTTAACATGTCATTGGCTATAATGACCCCGTGGTACGGTGAATCCCTTGGGCTCTTGTGTAATTGAACATTTATATTCTTTGGCCAACATCTCATTCTGCGCTCTCCCAATGCCTTCCAGTCTGAGGATCATCCCGGTTCCCTCTGCCCCTGTGGACCTGACATGTTTAGATTGCACACCCGGGGGAGACAGTTGTGGCGCTGGCCCTTCCATATCTGGCTTATTTCGCCCAAATCCGTGCTC
The DNA here is from genome assembly GCF_021556685.1 of Rattus norvegicus. NCBI lineage: Eukaryota > Metazoa > Chordata > Mammalia > Rodentia > Muridae > Rattus > Rattus norvegicus. The sequence continues at coordinate 218,378,284 of NC_141535.1, read as the reverse complement.
TCTAGGTTCAGTTTCATTGTCCCAAATGGCGGGGTTTCTTCCCTTTTTAAAGTTAAGTGTGATTCCATGTGTATAGCTCTTCCTAAAAGGTTCACGGCTGTTGGCGTATGCTGACTGCTTGTCTTGCCTCCTGCGAATGACACTGCAATGAGGAGCATTATGGGATTGCTGCAGCTGCTTTGTGCACCCAGTGTTGTTCAGATTCAGCTAAGAACTTACTGTTTAAGCTTTTCAGAGTTCGTCTAGTAATGGCCCCTCGATTTTTGTTTTTACGTGGCAAGGCATCCCTGTACCAACACACCGAAGGGTTTCATTTTGCGTTCCTGTTTCCGTTGCTGTTTTTACTCAGACACCTATAAATCCGTGTACTTGTTCAGCAGGTAATTCTTTCTCTCAGGCTGCTTCAGGGTCTTCTGTGTCTTCTGTGGTCTCTTATTCCACCTCGATATCTCAAGGCACAGGGTTGTTCTCATTCATGGTCTCGCTTGAGGGACGCGGACATCTTGACGGTTTCCTTCTCCTGCCCAGAAAGCTCTAGAAGGTATTTAGTTCTCTGAACACTTCCTCTTCTCCCTCTTCTTCCCATCCAGGATCGAGTAGACGCACATTAGGCCTTTCTAGCAATCGCTTCTTCTTCTTCTTTTTTTTTTAAACCTCTTTTAGATTTTAGATGCCGTTCTCTTTTTCCGCTGCATTTCAGATGATGTGTTCTGATTTATCATCCAGCTCAGATTCTGTCTTAGGCTAGAGGTGACGTCATCAACATTTCTCATGGATCGAACTTCAAACCCTTAATAATTTTACGTTTCAGTTATATAAATCCTAACCTTTATTTAACCTGTATACTTTTTAGATAATTCTTTTTTAATCATATTTTACTAAGGCCCACCACCCTCTCATACGTAAATTCACCCTGATGTCGAAATAAGATAGAATAACATGTGGTGTTTGTCTTTCTGCATCTGGACTGGTTTCTTAACATGATGATCTCCAGCCAGATCCAGTCTTTGGTGAAAGCTATGGTTTCGGTTTTTTTTTTTTTCAGTTGACTGAAATTCCACCGTGTATATGTGCCATGTCTTTTCTGTTCTGCTGGTGGTCATCGGGGCTATTCAGTTTCTTAGCAGCTGTGAGTACTGCAATTATCCACATGATGCAAAACGCTCTGTGTGGGATGCTGACACGGAGGAGATACTCAGGAGTCATGTCACTGAATCATATGCTACCATAGGAACCTTCGTGGTCACTTCCATAGTGACTGAACCGCTTTATACCCACCAACGGTGTTCAAGGACTCCATTTCTCCATCCTCCCCGGACTTTGCTTTCACTAATCGCCTTGATAAAAGCCATTCTGCTTGGGGCGAGGTAGAATGTTAAGCAGTTTTGATTCTCATTTCCCTGATGGCTAATGATGTTGAACAGTTTTTCAAACATTTACTGGCCATTTGCGTTCCCCCTTTGGAGAACTATCTACTCAGCTCACGAGCCAGTCTTTTGAGTGGATGAGTGGTTCGTTGGTGTTTAAATTGTGAGCTACATATTCTGGGTGAAAGTTCCTAGTGCAAGGAATGCTTTGGTGAAGACGTTCCCAGTGCATAGGCTATCTTTTCAGTCTGGTAACTGTTTCCTTTGCCATGTAAAAGCCTTCTAATTTCATACCATCTGATTTTTTGGTTTTTGAAATTATCTCATGGTATCGGAGTACTTTTCAGGACGTCCTTGTCTATGCCTTAATCTTGAGTGTTTTACTTAAGTAGTCCTTTAGTAATTTCAAATTTTCTGGTTTGGCATTAAGCTTTTGATCCATTTTGAATTGATTTTTATGGAATTAGGATCGAGCTTCCTTTGTCTGTATGTGGATACCAAGTGTCTTAACATCATTGGGTGAAGAAGATGTCTTTTTTTGCAATGTGTGAATTTTTTTTAATATATGGTGTGTGAGTACGTGTGTGTGTGTGTGTGTGTGTGCGTGTGCATGTGCGTGTGTGTGTGTGTGTGTTAGTGCATGTGTGGAAGACAGAGCAAAATGTAACAGGAGTCAGTTCTCTCCTTCCACAATGTCAGTCCCAAAGATCAAGCAGGATGTCAAGCTTGGTGGCTAGTGGCCTTACCCGTTGAGCCGTCTTGCCATCCCCACTGTGACACTTTGCTTGTGAGTATGTGGCCGTGACTGTGTGAGCTCATTCCTGGATCTCCAAGTCGATTGCATTGACTTCCATGTCTGCTTTTGCGCCGGGGCCATGCAGCCTTTGTTTTTCATGGCTCTTAGTATTCAAGATCAGGTCGCTCGATGCCTCTGGTATACTTTTGATTTAGGATTGCTTTGCATAAATTTGGGTTTCTTTTCCTACTTCGGTATGCATTTTAGCTCTATGCCTGTGAGGAATGTGATTCGGATTGGTGAATCTATAGATGGTTCATCAACACTATCAATTTTTCTACATTGTTGATGCTGCTAAACTTGCGAGCGTGGGAGGTTTTTTCCATCTTCCAGTGTCGTCTTCAATTTCTGTCTTCCGTGATCTGAAGTTTCTTTATACAGATAGCTCAGCTCCTCAGTTAGGTTTACTGCTGGACATTCCATTTATTCACTTAAGAATCTATTAGGAGTGGGATAGCCCTGCCCTCAATTCTTTTTCTTGACAAATTCATTAGTAGTATCTAGAAAATATTCTGACTTGCGCATGTTGATTTTGTACCCTGCTCCTTTCCTAAAGGTGTTTACCAGATTTAAGAGTTTTTGGTTGAATGGCTGCTCCCCCCCCCCCCATATGACTACATTGTCACTGTCTTCAGACACACCAGAAGAGGGCATCAGATCCCATGACAGATGGCTGTGAGCCACCATGTGGTTGCTGGGAATTGAACTCAGGACCTCTGGAGGAGCAGTCAGTGCTCTTAACCGCTGAGCCATCTCTCCAGCCCATCGTTGGGGTTTTAATGCAAATAGGGGTGCATTGGCTTCTGTTCCTAATTATATACCTTCTATCTCTTTGTCCTGTCTCATTCTATCTAAAGCCTTGAGAGCTGTCTTTAGCAAGAGCATTGAGTATAGACACCCTTCTTTTGGTCCTGATTTTAGAGGAAATGCTTTGAGATTTTTCTCCATTTAGTGTGATGACTATAGGATAGCTCACCATAGACCTTCGTACGTTTGTATGTGTGAGGCCTTCTTTTCCTGGTTTCTTCAGGGCTTCTATCAGAAAGAGATGTTGAACTTTGTCAAAGGTTTCGGAATCTATTAAGCATGTGATTTCTTCTTAATCACACTTATGTGCTGTGTTTCCTTTACCAAATAGCAGATTGATAACCACTTTTGCATCCCTGGGGTATAACAAACTAGGACATGGTGTATGAATACTATTCACCAAAAGAAGTATTGATGTTAAAACAAGATCCAACAAGATGGCTCAGAAGGTAAAGACATTTCCCATGCAAACCTGGCTAGTGGGGTTTCCTCCCTGGTACCCACACGAAGGTGGGAAGGAAAGACCTGGCTCCATAGAATTGTGCACACACACTAGTAAAATTGGTATGTTTCGAAGAAAATTTACATCTAGCTACTTCCTTGGCTTAACAACCATCATTCCGTGTTTACCTGGCTTCCGGGTTGATGACATATGAGACTTCCACTCTGACTCTCACGTGTGCACCTTTGCAGACAAGTTGCCATTTTCCCTTATAGCTTTCCATCTTGTTTCTTAGCTCTGTGCTTCCGATGTCTTGACTGAACTGTGCTGTGGAGAAGTTCTACTCGGATGATGCCTACTGGAGTCTAAAGTGCCTCCTGTGTGTTTGGATGTCCACTTTTCCCGTGTCTCGCAAATGTTCTGCTATCATTTCACAGAATGGATTTTCTTTCTCTTCCATTTTTTTTTTTTTTTGGTTCTTTTTTTCGGAGCTGGGGATCAAACCGAGGGCCTTGCGCTTCCTAGGCAAGCGCTCTACCACTGAGCTAAATCCCCAACCCCTCCTTTCTCTTCCATTTTATCTTAACTCCCTTTTCTACCATGAGTTCTTGTCTGCCTGTCTTTTCTTTTTTAATATTTTCCCCTTTTCCATTAATTTATTTATTCATATCCAGATTGTAGCCCCCCACTCCCGTTTCTCTCTCTCATGTACTCCTTCCCTTCATCTTCCCTCCCCTTCTCTTCTGAAAAGTGGGACCCCTCCCCACCCCTGTACCAACCCTGCAAAACTAGGCGCATCCTCTCCCACTGAGGCAGTGTAGTTAGAGGAACGGGATCACAGGTAGGCAACAGAGTTCAGGACAGTCCCTGCTCCAGTTGTTAGGGGGCCTGCATGAAGACCACACTGCATTTTTGCCACATATGTGGTGGTGGTGGGGGGCGTTAGGTCTAGCCCATGTATGCTCTTTGGTTGGTGGTTCAGTCTCTGGGAGCCCCTAAAGGTCCAGATTAGTTGACTCTGTTGATCTTCCTGTGGAGTTCCTATCCTCTCCAGGTCCCTCAGTCCTTCCCTCAACTCTTCCACAAGACAGCTGAGCTCTATCTAACGTTTAGCTGTGGGTCTCTGCATCTGTTTCAGTCAGCTGCTGGGTGGAGCCTCTCAGAGGACAGTTATGCTGGGCTCCTGTTTGCAAGCATAACAGAGTATCATTAATAATGTCAGGGACCTGTTCTTGCCAATGGGATGAGTTTCAAGTTGGGCCAATCATTGATTGACCATTCCTTCAGTCTCTACTCTATCTTTGTCCCTGAATGTCTTCTAGGCAGGACACATTTTGGGCCAAGGGTTTTGTGGGTGGGTTAGTGTCCTTACCTTTCCTCTGGGAGCCCTGCCTGGCTATAGGAGGTGCCACTTCAGACCTCCATAACATCCACTGCTAGGAGTCTCAGCTCGAGTCCCCCTCATAGACTCCTTGGAGTCTCCATCCCTAGAGAAGCCCCCCATCCCCACCTCAGGGATTTCCATCCACTCTCCAGCCCCACTCTGGCCAGCTCTCCGTACACCTGATTTCCCTCCTCCCATTCCTCTCTCCATCCCCTCTCCCACCCAGTTCCCTTCTTCCCTCTACCTCTGGTCACCATTTTCCCTTCTGAGATTCAAGCATCCTCTCTTGGGGTCTTTTGTTATTCAGCTTCTTTGGGTCTGTGGTTTGATCCTTTGGTTTGATTTCTTGATAGAATCCCAGCTGTGGGCATTGAGATAATTGTCATTTACTTTCTTTTCTCTCTTGTTGTTTGAGGATGATATTTTCTCAATGTTGTGTGACATCCTCATATTTTCTCCTTTGCTTGGTCAAATCTATTAGTGATGTTTTCACTGTGTTTTTATTTTGGCTCATTGGTGGTTTTAAATATTTTATTTATTTATTATATATGAGTACACTGTAGCTGCCTTTAGACACACCAGAAGAGGGCATCAGATCCCATTACAGATGGTTGTGAGCCACCATGTGGTTGCTGGGATTTGAACTCAGGACCTCTGGAAGAGCACTCGGTGCTCTTAACCTCTGAGCCATCTCTCCAACCCCCTCATTGGTGGTTTTATTTCTCAACATTTATACTTTGTTTCCAAACCTCAATTTCCTTGATACAGTTTCTTCTATGTCGGTAACGTTCTCAGCCATATCCTTGAGCTAATGTTCGCTTTTATGTTACTCACATTACTCTCTAAGACCTCGATTGAGTTTGTGTGCTTCTTTGAGTCCCTTTTAAAGTGATTGGTCATTTTTAGAAAACATTTAAAAATTTTTTTCTCTATTTTATGTATATGGGTGTTTTGCTTGCATGTATGTGTAGCACATGTGTGCCTGGTGCCTTCTGAGACCAGAAAAAGACATTGGATCCCCTGAGACTAAAGTTACAGATGCAACACCATGTGGCTCCTGAGAATCTAACCTGGTCCTCTGGGAGAGCAGTCAATGCTTTTAACTGCTCAGCCGTGTCTTGGTTCTCATTGCTTGTACTAATAAACATTCACAACATTAACCTGGCATTTTGCTTACTTCAGTGTCTTTTGGCTAATGGTTAAAGACTTATATTTTGGAGGAATCATGTTGCCTTGCTTGTGTGTGTGTGTGTGTGTGTGTGTGTGTGTGTGTGTGTGTGTGTGTGTGTGGTGTGTGAGTGTGTGTATATATATAAGAAAGTGTGTGTGTGTCTGTGTATCCATATGATGTCAAATTGCATCATAGAAACACAGAGAGAGACAGAGAGAGAGAGAGAGAGAGAGAGAGAGAGAGAGAGAGAGAGAGAGAGAGAGAGAGAGAGAAAATACCCGGACATGAAAAATATGGCAATAAAAATGATGCTGAAAGCATCATTAAAAGGAGGAGGAAAGAAATTGGGAGAAGTTTGTGCAGTGTTTGCCACACAAGCCTGAGGACCTGGCTTTTTATCCTTGCTAGCGATGAAAAAGCCAGTACTTAGGAGGTGGACACAGGCTCATCCCTGGAGCTCACTAACCAGTCAACCTCGCCTAATACCAAGCTTTCGGCCTAGGGAGAGAGGTTGACCAAAAAATCCAAGGTGGTCCTCTGGCCTCCACTCAGATGGACGCAACTACACACATAATCACGCACGCACGCGGGGGATTTAAAAATCAAGGATTGGAACAGTTTCTTTCTGGGTCCTTGAACATCGAAGGTCTGGGAACACAGCTCAGTTGTAATGTTTACCAGTGATGGGCGAAGTCCAAGGCTTTAATTCCTAGCACTAAATTTCCTAACTAAACGAGGTAAGGAAAACAGGAATGAAGGAAGAGGGAAAAGAAAGGATGAAGAGCAAAAATGGGAATCAGCGACTGTGATCATACTGTGGGTTGGACTTGATGTCGTTTTATGGCTCGTACCGGGGCTGAGTCCAAGAACCTGATGTCCCCTAGAGCTTTCGGCTTTTTCTCTTTTGTATACCAGGGCCCTCTAAAGGCCTTGCACTCTGTGGTTTGGCTTCTCTCTCTCGCCCTCCTGGAATCCTGCAGACCTTACTCCTAGGGTGGCTAGAATTCTTACTCGGGGGATCTTCCAAGCGTGTTGGGAGTGTGGGAAGCCACAAGAGAGCTGAGGTCCGTACAGGGGGAGGATCTTGGGATCTTCATGCTTTCAAGACCTGTGCTCGGGCTGCTGTAGGGACGGGACTGTGTATATCAGCCAGTCCTCTGGAGCTCCAGAGGTCTCAGACTCTGTAGCAGGGAACAGCAGGTAAATGGCTCCAGAGTTTGAACTAGTCACTGACATCATTATCGGTTGTTAAGGTCTGCTTCTACCCACTGAGCGGTGTGTGTGTGTGTGTGTGTGTGTGTGTGTGTGTGTGTGTGTGTGTGCGCACTTCCAGTTCCATACACTTAGCAGCTCGGCAGCATCTGACCCCATCACCATCCACAGCTACCTCCCAGAGCTATGTGTCTCCTTGCAGTGGAGTTAAGTGTGGGCTCCCTATCCAGTCTTAGTTCACTGTTCTCAGACCTCTGGGACAGCTCCGTTTCAAGCACCTAAGGTGGTGCCTCACCCAGCCCCAGTCAGGCACACGCACAGGTTTCCTGGGCACTGCTGGACAGCCACCGAGCCACTGGAGAAGTTGATGTCTGAAACCAACAACTGGAGGCTTGGGAGTGCTCTTGAGTCCCGAGCCTATGTTTTTATGCATGAGTGCTTTGCTAAGTGTATGCATGTGGACGGAAGAAGAAGGTATTGGATCCCTTCTGGAGTCTTACAGATGGTTGGACGCTGCTGCGATGGTACTAGGAGCTGGACTCCAGACTCTAACAGCAGCCACTGCTCTTCCTTGCTGGGCCATCTGTCCCTGTCTTCACTATGACCAGCTGGCTCATAGCTTGGAGGTGTCCATCTCCCACAGTGGTGTCTCAGGTCTGGAGCGACTTTGTCTTTTCTTTTCCACCCATCTTTTCCTCCACAATTCTGGTGTGCACTAACACTGTTCTGGAAGCTCCTGAGTCCTGCCCCCTCACCCCTTTCTTTCTTTGAAACAGAACTGCCTTTTCCCTACTCTAATTCTTCTTCGTGTGGTCACGTGGAGGCAGCCTGTGCCTTTTACTCATATTTTCAACATGGTTATTTAGTTCTGTAACTAAATTAAGTATATGTTTTGTAACCTATACCTGCTGACTCCACCCCCTAAACTCTGTGGGTCTGATTTACTGTGTGTCGTTTCTGCGTTCAGCCTCTCTTTACGCCGTGTGTATTTTGTGAGGTTTGCCCACAAGTTCACATTTCTTAGCGTTGAGTGGAATCTTTGAAGCTTAGATTGGAGTCGGGTCTCTTTAGAGAGTAATGTTTAATTCACCAGTTGCCTAAAAAT